>NC_056734.1:985294786-985449786 GCF_019279795.1 Protopterus annectens | reverse complement strand
TACTGTACACAGGCATTGACCATAGTTCTTAGTAGCTCATGGTAGCTTTGACAGACAAAATAGACAACAAACCAGGCACAACACTGATGAGTTGTTTTATGCTGGAACTACTAAGTAAAGGCAGAATTGGGTTATCAAGACGTAATGTCATTAAAACCAAAAAGGACTAACATTTTTCAACCTGGGTTTTTTTTTTCAGAAATAATATGAAGCCTAGAACCAAGTTGCCCTTTCTAAACTAAGAGTTTTATGGTGCTGTTAATAATTTTGATTATGGAAAACATTTACCTGTTAACATTTTTTTTAATTATGTAATGGTGGGAGTTGGACATGCTGTGGCTAATTACAGGGTCACTAGATGGATAGGGTGTCAGGCCAAGACCATAATACGTGTGTGTGTGTGTGTGTGTGTGTGTGTGTGTGTGTGTGTGTGTGTGTGTATGTATGTATATATATATATATATATATATATATATATATACACACACCTATATATATATATACCTATACCTTATATATGTATGTATATATATATATATATATATATATATATATATATATATATATATACCTATATATATATATATATATATATATATATATATATATATATATATATATATATATATATATATACACACACACACATATGTATGTTTATTTATTTTATTTTGTTGCATTTGTTGACCGGGATAGTCAACTGGATATATGTCCATTTTCAGCGGAGGCCCAGGGAGAACAGCTCCACATACCAAAAAAGAGACCGTACATACATCACTGAGTGATAAACTCAGGCAGACATGTTTAGAAAAATATAGACAAAGAATACAGGCAGATATCAATATACACAATGTGCAGACTTGCATCTGATTGGCATAGACGTATCAGAAAGTGTGAACACAGAATACAATCAGATCTCATAATTCACAATGCTTAGACATTCAAATGCTATGAGGCAAAGATACTTTGCTAAACAGCAGGTTGGGTAGCAAGACATGTATTAGTAAAGTTGTTAGGTTTAGAACAAGAGCACAGCCAATGAGATGTGAGGTATTTTTGAGCCCTCTTTTAAATAGGGGTAGTGAGGTTTCCTTGGTAATGGTAGTAGGGAGTAGGTTCCAGATTTTACCAGTTGAGTTGGCAAATATAGCATTGCTTGCAGAGTTGTTGGATTTTTGGGTCAGTATTATTTGTTTATCAGCCGAGCATAATGGCCTGGGGGCACTATGAGGGGTGAGAATATTTTTTAGGGCAGGAGTGTTATCAGGTTGATGGAGTATTTTATGCGCTACTATTAGCTGGTTGAAATGTAGAAGCGTATGATACTCTAGCCATCCCAGTGCTTTCAAGTTCTGGCAATGGTGGGTCCTAAAAGCCATGCCTGTAGCGAATCTGGCCATATGATTGTAACATCCTGATAATTTGTTGAGATCGGTTTTGGATAGGTTGGTGAGTACAGGGGAGGCATACATAAGGGTAGAGAGGGAGGTGTGATCTTGCAATAGCTACCCTAGCTAGGGGGCGGTGAAGAAAGGTTTGGCTCTGTACAGGGAGCCAAGTTTTTTGTCGATGGACTTAATAGTGTGATTGACATGTTTATCAAATTTAAAGTTGTCTATTATTACTCCTAGAAGGTTTGTATGGTCATCAGGGGAGATAATGGTGTCATTGCTAGATTTGATGTTGAAGGAAGGAAGAGGAATTCTACGGTTAGGGGAGAAAAGTAGTAGCTTGGTTTTGTTAGGATTTAGAAGCAGGTGGCGATTAGCTAGCCATGTTTCTACTGTGCTGAAAGTGGTCTAGGTGAGGGTTAGAAGCTGTGTACGAGAGGAGGATATATATATATATATATATATATATATATATATATATATATATATACACACACACACACACACGTGTGTGTGTGTATATATATATATATATATATATATATATATATACACACACACACACACACACACACACACACACACACACACACACGGGTCCACTTTTAAATTTTGAAATACCAAAATGTCGAGTTTTGAGGTACTGAACTCAAAACATCGAGATTTCAGTATCTCAAAACTCAAAAGTGGACCAAAAAAAAAAAAACTAAAATAGTGTGTATGCGCTACTGTAAAGAGAACGGTAAGTGCAACAGGAGCATTACGATTCTCTTCACTGTAGTGCGATCCTAGAGTTGGTATATTTAAGTAAGGGGGGGTGTTGGGGTGCAGGAGGGCAAGCCCCGCTGCAAACACATTCTTTTAGTTGTGTCTTTTTTATTGTTTTTTTTTGGTCCACTTTTAAGTTTTGAAATACCGAAATCTCGATGTTTTGAGTTCGGTATCTCAAAACTCGACATTTTGGTATTTCAAAATTTAAAAGTGGACCCATACACACACACACACACACACACACACACACACACACACACACATATATATGTATGTGTATATTTGTGTGTGTGTGTGTGTGTGTATATATATATATATATATATATATAATGTGTGTGTGTGTTTATGTATCTATATATATATATATATATATATATATATATATATATATATATATATATATATATATATATATATATATAAATATATATATATATATATATATATAAATAAAATCTCAGGAGGTCTGGTAAGCTGCATTTTTTTCCCTGAATGCCTCTTGCAAGCATATGGTCATGACTTCCTATTGAAATGTCGGCAGTCAAAATGCCAAGTAACTATATGTGAAAAAAAATCAAAAGTACACGAGAAGAGCAAATCTCAAATATCACTCTCTAAACTTTTTTGTGTGGGGGTAACCCCCACTGCACTCATTATGTAGGGGACATGACTTGTACAGAATTATTTATCTACATCTCTCTCTCTGTTCATATACATACACATACATGTATGACTTATACCTTGGAGAAAAGGGCATATTTAGAGAAATGGATATTTCAGACTTTAGTACATGTAAGTTCATATTTTCAGCCATTCAGTCTTTGTTTATGGACTCACCCTAGTAGGTCCTGACATTTCAAATTATTGCCATATGGGCTGCACAAAGGCTGCTTGATCAGTCATACATGAGACTTACTCATTCATGGCACCTCACTTTATTAATCTTCTTTCTTTGCCTGGGTCTGCACTGGAGGTTCTGCTCATCAAGCTACTTCCTCTACATTCTGTGTCCCCTTGGGAGGGATATAACAGCTGAAGATGGATGTTTGGGGGGAGAAGAGAAAGGTCTGCAGTGAAGGTTTTGTAGTCAGATGGTATGTCTAGAGCCCGTTTTCACCCATGACCTAGTTACAATAAATTATAAACAGACTATCATAGGAAGAATTGCATACTATGTTAGGCAAGTTTAGCAAAGCCGAATTAAATGTACATTGTCGTAAACAAAAGTGTGTGTGTTTATGTATTCACACATACACACACTTGCATATGTAGGTAATTATGAGATACTGTATGTTATGTTGCACTGATTATTATAAATTAAATAACACTAAGTTAAGCTTGTCGAAGACTGTTTTGTTTCCAAATGAAACCTTCTGTACACATTGACATTTTCAGTAATGCTCATTTCACACTTTAGAATCTTTTTTTTTTTTTTTTATTTGTGGAACATTCCATGTTATCAGTCTATTTTTTATTCCGGTAATCCACTGTATTGGAGAATTTGCAACTCTTCCAGTTACTAATTTTTCTGGACCTTTGACTTCAGTGTAGTAGTGTCACTGGCTGAACAGATAGCATACTTGCCATTGTTGCTGAAAAATCAGAAGACCATGGGTTCTATTTCCACTTTTAGTACTTACATTAATTTTCCAATGCTAACACTGCAGTGCAGATTAAGGGGGTGGGGGTGGGTCTGCATTCCTCATTGTGCAATTCTTCAGATGAGATGTTAAACTAATGTCTCAGCTGCTTGACTTACTGTTAGCTTAGGCATATGTAAAAGATCCCTCAGCACTTATCAAAACAAGGGTAGGGGTTGCTTTTTGTACATCTTTCATTATTTATGCTTCTTTACATTATTTGCACATTAATATTCATAATTTATATCTTCTCATTTCCATTTTCTAAACCTTAACACACAGTCTGCACAGAAAAAGTAAAATTGTTTTTAATCATTTCAAGAAAAAACACTCGCAACAAAAGTGATTTTTAAACTAACATCAGCTGTTCTTTAATATATATCTATTTTCATCCTTCCTTTCAAAACCATCTTTATTTTATCTAGCACGTTTATCATCTGTATTTTTTATTGTAAAATATTCCTTTCTTTTCTGTATTGCTGCAAACAATATTCTGTCTTAATTTTTCAGTTTCACATTTTTGTCATATCTTCCATATATCATATCCACTGATATTTTTCAAATCTTTTCCATTTATATTTTTTAAAACTTCTCCAAAACTGTTATTTTTTTAACTTTCTAGAAAACAATTTGTTTTTTGTTTCTTCCTCATTACATTCTTCACAATGTTTTTCGTGTTTCATTGTTGCAGTCATCACCTGTGGGTTAACACTGCTGTGGTAGCCTTCAGTCGGCCCAAATACCAGTCAGTGTTTTTGTGCGCCGGTTGCCATCACCTGTAGTCTGATGTCAGGTCATCAGTGCTATAAAGCAAGGCAGTCAACATCATTACATCAGTCTTTCTTGCCGTGGAGCCCGTAGCAGAAGTAGTTCACACGAGTGCCAGTCGGTCGCTATCAGAAGTTGAATTTCGGCAGAAAACGTCTAAAGCTAAGTACCCCATTGGGGACCCTTTTTTCTTGCTCTAACCATTGTTCAGAAAAGTTGATTGTCTCACCTGTGGAAAGCAGAGCCCACACAGAGACTTTCATTCTTACTGCATCACTTGTTTAGGCCCAGACATTTCTAGTTGCCAGTTCTGTGCCCTCTTTATTGCGAGAAACATTCACCGTAGAGATCTTTTTGTAGACAAATATTTTCATGTTCAGTCTTCGAATTCCAAGATGGCATCCGTCAGCCATCAATCTGTCGACATAGAGACAGGCCACACAGGGCTAAGCCTTCTGATGACGCTACAGCTAAGCAAATAGTCAGTTCTCCGGAAGTCATTGAGATGCTTTCACAGCCCCTGATGCCCAACTTGCTTTCTACACAGGCCTCAGCTGAGACCCTTTCGGAGTCTGGTATGCCGCATAAATCCACTTCGTCTTCCGAACCTTTGGCTGTCTCTGCCTCAGTTCGGTCTGGAGCCGTGACGTAGGCACCGGATTCCAAGCAGGCATTTCGCACTACCGATTCTAGACAAAAACTGACGTATTTGAATCTGACTACCACTTCTCAGAGACGGATAGATTCTCTCAGACTTAGAAGCCTGGACAGTCCTAGGAAATCTGCTGCTAGCCACCATCTTGCTACTGCTCCCTCACTCCAAGCTCAAATGCTTAAAATGGCAGAGGATCTCATCTCCCATATCTGAGGTCCTCAGGCCCCCACTCCAAAAAGGAAAAGGCATCCTTCTCCAGAAGTTGACAGACCAAGAGACCACTCTCCCTTGATCCCTTGTATAAGGGCCGGATTTCTCTGGAGGGCAGAGGCCTGTGCCATGAACAAAGGTCTTCCCTTCATCCTTTGCCCTTCCGGCCAGACCGTCACCATTGCTTGGGGTTCTCACCTAGCAGGCAGGTGTACCCAATGCCTTTGGAATGCCCTGCAACTTCACTTGCACATCAGCCAGAAAGAAATTATGGCAGTGCAAAAGGCTCTGACTTCCTTCCAACCCTATCTCAGGCCAGGGGTCCACCTTATAAAAATAGACACCACCACAGTAATGTGGTACATCAGGGAAGCAGGGGGACGATCAGTCCTACTCCCTGTGCAGGTTAGTCACGAGTCTCTGGCTTATAGCCACCTTCATGAGGCTACACCTAATTGCCCAATACTTACCAGGGATCAGCAACACCCTGGCGGACCATCTAAGCAGAAACTTACTGGACTCCCACAAATGGCAGCTCCACAGAGAAATTTTTCTGCACATCACCCAGGAGTGGGGGACCTTAGAAGTGGACCTCTTTGCCTCGCACCTCAACCACCAGCTGCACAAGTTCTGTACCAGGGAGTATCACCTCCTAGCATGGAAGGTGGGTGCCTTGACCTTCCCCTGGATCTCCCTCTTTGTGTATGCATACCCTCCTCTCCCTTATTCCCAAGGTTCTGATCAAAATAAGAGAGGAAAGACCAAAGGCCATCCTCATTGCTCCAGATTGACCCAGACAGCATTGGTACCCCTTATTGCACAGTCTGACCTTTACAGCCCCCAAAGCTGCTTTCCCCTGATGTCAGACCTCTTGACCCAAGAGAGGGGGAAGGTAGTGTACCCAGACCTACAGACACTCAAACGTTCAGCATGGCTTATACACTAAAAGATAACAAGGAGTCTCTGTTAAGCAAACGGATCCTGGACATCATCACGGAGGCCAGAAGGCCCAGCACAAGAAAATCATATGCAGGAAAATGGAAAAGATTCTGCTCCTGGAGACAGACAGTCTAAAGTGGGCAGTTACCTCCCATCCTTCCATCCTTCTCATCTTGGATTACCTAGCAGAGTTGCTCAATAGTGGCCTCTCCTTCTCCTTTATTAAAATCCTTGCCTCGACCATCTCTGCCCGTTATGATGCCGACCAACCCCTCTTCTCTCATCCATTGATTAAGCAATTCCTCAGAGGGGCTTCTAATATCAGGCCTCCCAGAAGGCCTCCGATGCCACCCTGGGACCTGAATTATGTGTTAACGAAACTAACCATGTTAAGTTGTCCAATCTCACCTTCGTTCTTGCTGGATGGGTTCGGAGCCAATCCTCAGCTCTGACTCTGCCACTTACTATAACTCGAGAGCTCTTTACTGGCTCGAGGCTGCCCCTTATCCCAGAATGCCCAGCATCAGCTACCCAGGTCTCGTTTGCCGTTTTAGCTGAGAGGTTGTGTCAGTACTGGCCCAGGCTTAGTATAACTTTTTTCCTCTATTAAATTCAAGTAATATGCTTATAAATTTGATATATATTTTCTCTCTTATAGTAGTTTGTAAGATGTTCTTCATCTCACATTGCTGCAGTCATAACCTGTGGGTAGTCCGCTGTCCTCGATCGGCCCAAATACCAAAGAGCTTGGCTGGCGTCGGTCATTGTCGCCTAGAGCTGACGTCAGAACATCGGAGTACAAAAGCGCATGACCGACGCCATATCCTCAGTCTTTCTTGCTGCGTGGTCTGAAGCAGAAGCAGCGTTTGCAAGTGCCATTTGGCGTTCTGAAAATTTCATTTATCGAGTTTCAGACCGAAGACCAAGTTGGGCTAAGTACCCCGTTGGGGAAATCTTTGTCTTTTCTTGCCTCAGTTATCCGGATGTCAGAAAAAGTTAATAATTGCATTTCTTGTGGGAAACAGATACCTCATAAGGATTTTCATTCTTTCTCTATTCCTTGCTTAGGGCCTGAGCACGACGTGGTCGGGTGTCGCTTTTGTGCTAGATTTAACAAGCGCACCATTAAACGGAGATTAGACTGTGCCAGGCTTGTTTTTGGTAAAAGGTGTAACTATAACATGCTGTCGGATCCTCCGACGCCTGCTACCCCTAAAAAGCGTAAAGATAAATCTTTGAAGTCTAAACCGGATGAGTCGTCCATTACGGACGCCGGTTCTACGGAGCCTCCGGTTGAATCTGTGGATCCTGCCGAGGGTTCGGCTGAATCCCATGGGGAACCTTTACTTTTACTGGAGTTGGCCTCTCAGGAGTTAGGCCCGGCTGAAGGTGCTTCTCAGGTGTCTGTAGTTCCATCTTTACAAAAGGTTATTAGGCCTTCTGCTTCAGTGGCTAAAGCTCATGCTAAGGCCAAACCTTGTCATGTTGGCCCTGGTCATAGTTCTAGCTCTCCAGCCCCTATTCCTAAAAAGCATATGTTAAAAATGGCTGAGGACTTGATTTCTTTGATCAGGGGTTCTATGCCCCCCCCAGAGAAGAGGCCTAGGGTGGAGGCAGATTTAGAGGGGATGGATCATTCCTCAGACTACTCTGATTCCTCAGTTGAAGAAATTCAGGAATTCCCTTCTTATTTAGATTCGGATGCAGAGGACTCCTGTCCTTCTGCTTCTCCTCCAGAGGATTTTTCTTTTTCTGAGACTTTACATTCCATGAGGGAGCATTTCAAGTGGGAAGGCCAGGATTCTCGGAAACGGCTCAGGGAATTTTTGTTTCTGCCACAGCATAGGCCCTTGGCTATTCCCCCTGTCTTAGATGTTGTTCAGGATGTTTTCTCTGAATCTTCCCTTAATCCTGATTCTTTACCTCCTGCCCCTGTTAAGCCAGACAGATATTATAGAGTTCCAGAAGCACATAAGTATTTGTATAAGAGTCCTGGAGCTGATCCGGAAACTATTACTCAAGGTCCGAAGGGTATTAGGGCTTCTGTGGCTAAGAATCCAGTTCCTGTAGATAAAGATTCTAGAGCTTTAGACAGATGGGGGAAAAAGTGTACACCTCCTCTACGTTAGCTATGAGGGCTTTGAATTGCCAATTTCATATGCTGAAGTATCAGAATTTTTTGTTAGGACAATTGCAATCTAAGGTGGATGCTTTATCTGAGGGCATAGAGTGTAAGGAGCTCCAGGAGTTGGTTCATGCATCAGATCAAGTGGGCAAGCATTCTTTGCAGTGTGGTTTCGATGCTCTTCAGGCTGCATCCAGGGTGGCTGCTACAGGTTCAGTTATTCGTAGACATGCCTGGCTTAAGGATCAAAATTTGTCAGAGCATGTTAAGGCTCGGATTTTGGATGCTCCTCTTCAATCTGAAGTACTTTTTGGTCCTTCTGTGGAATCAGTTTTGAAAAAGATGGAAGATAAGGCTAAGTCTATGCAGACAGTCAAAGATTTTATGCAGGTGCAGCCCCCTAAGTTTAGTAGGAATTGGCCTGCTAGAGGATGGTCTTTTCCTTCTTCGGATTACCAGTCTAAGGGCAGGTCTAGGCGTGGCAGAGGCAGAGCTCACGCTCAGGTTTCTTTCAGACCTAGGACTTGGAGCTCTCCTGCACAGACTTCTGGTGAGGGCAGGGGTCAGCCTTTTCGTAAACAGACCCAATGACCTGTGTCTTCCGCTGCCAGACCCTTCTCTACTGGCAGCTCCTCTAGGAGGAAAGTTGGGACTTTTCAAACAAAACTGGCATTTGGTCACCCAGAACAAATGGGTGTTGGATATAATAAATCATGGGTACAAGTTTTATTTTCACACTTTTCCCCCTTTCAAAGGCATGCCGGATGTGCCTCCTCAACAAAGAATGGAGGCTCAGGAGCAAATTTCTTTACTTTTACAGATGAGGGCAATTCAGGTGGTCCCTCCGTCAGAAGTAGGCCTAGGTTTTTATTCCCGTCTATTCCTAGTGCCAAAGAAAGGAAACACTTGGAGGCCAATTCTGGATTTGTCCATTCTCAATACCTACCTAGACATTCCAAAGTTCAAGATGTTAACATTACAACAACTTCTGCCTATGCTGGGCAAAGATCACTGGATGGTAACCCTGGATCTCAAAGAGGCCTATCTTCACATCCCTATCAGGCTCAGCTGCAGGAGATTCCTGAGATTTCGGGCTGGTACTTCTCATTATCAGTTCTCTGCATTGCCCTTTGGTTTATCTACTGCGCCCAGGGTATTCACAAAAGTTCTGGCTCCTGTGATTGCTTTTTTCAGACAGAGAGGAATACAAATTTATCCTTATCTGGACGATTGCCTGATTCTTGCTCAAAACAAAGACAAGTTACTACAACATCTCCAGTATGTGATGGCAGTTTTAAGGTGCCTAGGGTATTCTGTGAACGAAATAAAGTCCAGTCTAGTGCCCTCTCAGGACATGTGCTTTCTGGGTGTGAGACTGAATACAGCTTCTCAGATGGCATTTCTGACCCCGGACAAACAAAGATCTCTTCATCTATACTTTCAGCAGTTATCAGTAATGTCCAGGCTGACTGCAAGGACAGTCCTTCAAGCCTTGGGGTTCATGGCATCTTGCATTCTAGTACTTCCCAATGCCAAACTGCATATGAGGAAGCTACAATGGTATCTCAAAAGTGTGTGGACTCAACACTGCCACGGTTTGGACACTGTCATTCGGATTATACCTTGCATCCAGAAGGAATTCTTGTGGTGGGCTCAGGAATGTCACCTAAACAAGGGGCTCTCTGTGACCCGACCAGAGGCGAGTCAGATCCTAACGACGGATGCCTCGGACTTGGCTTGGGAGCACACTTCAATGGGAAATGGATACAAGACATGTGGCCTCCCAAACTACTACATTTGCATATCAACATGAAGGAGATGTTAGCAGTCCAATTTGCTTTGATGGCCTTCAAGGACCTACTTCAGCCGGGACAGGTGTTGATTCAAACAGACAACACAACAGTCATGTGGTACATCAACAAGCAGGGGGGAACCCATTCCTACCCTCTTTGCAGACAAGCAATGATTTTGTGGGAGACTGCTCTGAGTTTGCAAATCAATCTTCAAGCACGGTTTCTGCCAGGAGCACAGAACTCCCTAGCAGATGTATTGAGCAGGCAAATTGTGGATCCCCATGAGTGGGAACTGGATCCTCAGGTATTCAAACAATTGACCGTGGCTTGGGGAACTCCAGACATAGATCTGTTCGCTTCTCCACTGAATTTTCAACTGCCAAAATTTTGCACAAAGATGTTCCACCCAAATGCTTGGAAAGTGGATGCTCTATCTTTCAGTTGGAACAACCTTCATGTTTATGCTTTTCCTCCTCTGCCTCTTCTTCCCAAGGTACTATTGAAAGTCAGACGGGACAAGCCTTGCATGATTCTAATAGCTCCAGATTGGCCACGTCAGCATTGGTATCCTCTGCTGAGGAGTTTAACTCAGGAGCCTCCTTGGCTTCTGCCACAAGTTCCTCATTTGTTATCCCAGTCAAACAATCATTTTCTCAGTGTTCGGGTGCAGTCCCTGCATCTAACAGCCTGGCGTATTCTGTGATGGAGCCGGTGGGGTCTCAGCTTCCTCAACAGGTTTTAGATGTCATTTTGGAAGCCAGGCGGCCTAGTACGAGAAAAGTTTATGCTGATAAATGGAAGAGATTTTTTCTTTGGAGCACAGCAAAGGGCTTTGATGTTTCAGTGCCTAATTTGAGTTTTGCACTACAGTATCTTACTGAATTACTGGACAAGGGTTTGTCATTCTCTTCTGTGAAGGTTCATGCTGCAGCCATTTCTGCTCACTATGATTGTGACCCTCCTTTATTTTCTCACCCTTTGTTCAAACAATTTCTTAGAGGGCCAAAGAATATAAGACCCCACGTGAGGGCTCCTACTCCTTCCTGGGATCTCAAGTTTGTGTTGGAGAAGCTTACTTTACCTCCTTTTGAACCTGCAGCTACGTCTGAGTTGAAGTTTTTGTCTTGGAAGACTGCTTTTTTGTTGGCCATTACTTCTGCTAGGAGGGTGTCTGAATTGCATGCACTCATGGCAGTTGAACCTTTTCTGATATTTCATAAGGACAGAGTTTCTTTGCGAACTAACCCTACTTTTATGCCTAAAGTGATTTCTAATGTGGCCTTGAACCAGTCTATTCATTTGCCTACTTTTTGTGCTGATCCCCAAAATAAGGGGGGAAAAAAGTCTTGCATTCTTTGGATATCCACAGGCAGTTACGTTATTATTTGAGCAGAACTAAGGAGTTCAGACAGACTCAACAGTTATTTGTTTCTTTTGCTTTGGGTTCACAAGGGAAAGCTGTTTCAAAGCAGACTATTTCTAAGTGGATTGGTCAATGTATTGCTTTTTGTTATTCTCATCATGGGAAGAATGTTCCTGCTGGGATCAGACCTCATTCTACTAGGGCTACTGCCACATCTACTGCTTTTTTGAGGGGGGTAGCTACTAAGGATATTTTGGAGGCAGCTACTTGGAGTTCGGTACACACTTTTACTAAGCATTACCATCTCCCTCTTTATTCCAAGTCTAGGGCTGGGTTTGCCACTGCAGTTTTACAGGGCATGTTAGCAGCTCCTAATGCTATTTAGTTTGCCAGCCTCCCTTTTCCTTTGCTTTGGGATTCTACCCACAGGTTATGACTGCAACAATGTGAGAAGAAGAACATAGTACAGTTTTGTACCTAACATAAATGTAGATGTTCGAGGATCTACATTGCTGCAGTCCAATTATCCCTCCCTCCTTCCCCTCTATAGTTTGTGGTTGTTGGGCGTTTACTATTTTGGCTCTGGCCTTCTTTCATTCTTAGGCCTTCTGACATCTGGGGCAAGAAAGACTGAGGATATGGCGTCGGTCATGCGCTTTTGTACTCCGACGTTCTGACGTCAGCTCTAGGCGACATTGACCGACGCCAGCCAAGCTCTTTGGTATTCGGGCCGATCGAGGACAGCGGACTACCCACAGGTTATGACTGCAGCAATGTAGATCCTCGAACATCTACATTTATGGTAGGTACAAAACTGTACTTTTCTTTTATTGTAAACCCCTTATCTCGTCCTTGTGGTGTTTTTTGTGCTGTGTTGGCAGTCGCCCCTTAGTCGCTAGGCCTTCTGTTATTCCCTGAACTCTTTTAACTTAGAGAGTCCCCCCCCTCCCTTTAAGGGCAGCCGTTTACGTTAGAGGTGCTCCTTTAAGGTCTTTAATATAATTGTTAGTGTACTATTGTAGTGTGTCTTTTTGGTAAAATGTCTAAGGAAGGTAAAACCTCAGGTTTTAAAAAGTGTGAGTCATGCTGTCAGATGATGTCTCTGACAGATGGGCACACTAGTTGTGTTTACTGCTTGGAGGCTCTGCACCTGCAGGACTCTTGATCTATTTGTCATGCCTTTAGTCCAAGGGTCCTGCAGGAGCGGAAAAACAAGCTTATCCTCTGTGGATTATTAAAACAGGATTCTCCGGGTAAAGCATCTCAGCCAGTGAAACCTTAGAAACCAGTCAAGCCGTTGGCTCCATGTTCGGAACTGACCTGTGAGCTTGACAAACCAAGTGTGTCGGTGCCCTCTGGCACCAATAAGACTACTCCTCCTTCGGCTCCAACTGTTACTTCGGAGCCACAAACAAGCTAGGTTTTATTCATTGGAGCCGATTCGCTCGGTGCCACAATCACCCTTACTTCAAAACAAGACCAGTCATAGTTCATCTTCCCACTCCTCTCTATCTTCGAGGTTATCGGATCAGGATGTGGAGAGAGTGGTCAGTAGGTTGCTGAAGTCACAGGCCCTTGCTAAAATGCTTTTGAGTCAACAGGCCTTGGCTCCATCCGCTTCGATTTAGATTCCTCTTCCAACTATGCTTAGTTCGACGTTGACTCCGATTACCTCCGTTCTTCCTCCCATCGAGGTATCTGGGCACCGAAGCTTTCTCATTGGCTTCGAGGGGGAAGTGGCATCGGACCCTTGTTTGACCCTGCTCTCCCTCACAGAGCTTCGGCTCAGTTGAGCACGGCTCCCACATCGGCCTCGGAGCCATCACACTCAGTGCAGAGTGGGATTCCTGTCTCTTCGGAGCCCTCCTTGTGTTGAGACCGTGATGCCTCCGAGGTCATGCGGAGACTGCTGTCCTCACAGATGGCCCCACTGTCAGTTTCATCGGCTCTGTCCCCCTCTGTGCCTGTGACGACCTCTGCTCCTCCTCCAGCCCCAAAGCGTATGGAACCTATGCCCCAGGACACCCCATTGGGTGAACCCTCTTCTTCTGAAACCTCCCCAGAGCATTCTGAGCAGACTTTCCAGAAGAAAAAGTGCAAGAGGAAGCACCAAGACTCCCCTGAGTCTGTCACCTCAGATACAGACCTGGATGAATCCTAGGGGTCCTCAAGATCCCTCTCTGAAGAAGTTTGCTTTTTGGGCATCCTTGAGATTCTCAGGGAGAGGCGTAGCTGGACTTCCCTAACCCCCTCTGAGGACGAGTCTGTATACTTGGATGCATTTGGTTCCCGACCTTCCACCTTTTGATCCGCTCATGTCTGTAGTGTTTTGAAAGGCTTGGTCAGCTCCAGATTCCATGGAACCTGTCCCGAGGAGACCCAATACATTTATCACAGCTCCCCAGGACAAACAATTCTTGACTAAAGGTGTCCCTGTTGATGCCATGGTGGTAGCAGCAGCCACAAAGAGAGAGTTAGCTGAAACCTCCTCATCTGTCCACCCACCGAATAAAGACTCTTGTACGATGGACAGATATGGGAAGCGAATGTTCTCATCAGCAATCTTCTCCCTTAGTCCCTGAACTATTTTTCCCATTTTTCTAGGCTTCAGAGGGATCTCCTCAAAGAGCTTGGAGATGCCCTACAAGATCCCACAGCTTTGGGAGCTTCAGCCAAGGTAGCTACCCAGCTGGCAACTCTTAATTCAGTAGTCAGCTCCTTCATGAGGCTTATTTCATAAGCAGCCAATGGAGTGAGTAGAGCTGCAGGAACAGGAGTGGCTCTTAGGAGACATTCTTGGCTGCGGCTGTGTCAGTTTGTGGAACCTTTCAGAGCGTCCTTCACCAGTACCCCCTTTGATGGCTCCTCTCTTTGGCCCTCAGGTGAAAGACACGCTTACCAGGTGCCAGCAGGAAGGCAAGACGCTCTCTGATGTCTGAGTCCATTTTTCTAATCCTACCAGACCATACCCAAAGTGTCAGAAGGGTGGGGGAAGATGTGGCTTCAAAAATCCCAGGGACCCTTGCCTGATGCATGTAGAAAATTTTCTCCCAGGGGCAGAGGGGGAAATAATAATGGCAGATGCCACCCTCGTGGCAGAGGGGGTCCACAAAATCAGGGGCGCAGAGATACGTTCTCTTCCAAACCCTATTAACACCCCTGAAGGGATACCCGACTGCCCAACTCTGGAGGCAGTCAGGGGAAGGATTTCATTGTACCCAACCGCCTGGCAAAATATTACAAAAGACAAATGGGTACTAGCCATTATATTCGGAGGTTACAAGATTCCCTTTCATCAACCCTCTTTTGTTTCAGGAAAGTCCATCCCAGATGTTCCACCCAATCTAAGGGATCAGGCAGTCACAGAAGTTGCAAGACTGATAGAAAAAAGAGCCATCCAGGAAGTCACCGCAGACAAAGTAGGATCCGGAACTTGCTCAAGATTCTTTTTAGTGCCAAAAAGACAGGGGACTGGAGACCAATTCTGGATCTCAGCAGGTTAAACAAATCTGTACAAAAAGAAAAGTTCCAGATGGTAACACTGCAGTCCATTCTCCCCTTTCTGGGTCAGGACAATTGGATGTGCTGCATAGATCATCAGGACGCTTACTATCATATAAAAATGGACAGACATTCCAGGAGATTTCTATGCTTCCGACTAGGGGGCCAGTCATTACCAGTTCAGAGCTCCGCCCTTTGGTCTCACCACAGCCCCCAGGGTGTTCACCAAATGCATGGCAGTAGTCACGGCTCACCTGAGACATCAAGGATTCCAGGTGTTTCCTTATCTGGATGACTGGCTCCTCACTGCTACCACCAGGCAACAACTTATAGAGGCACGAGATTACACAATCACATCCTGTGCTCAACTAGGCATCACAACAAACTTCGAAAAATCTGCCTTGTTGCCCTGTTAATATATTACATACATAGGAGCAGAGCTAAACACAAGAAAAATGATTGTAAAATTGTCTCAGGAAAGAGTTTCCATTATTCAAAAACAGGTGTCACTTCTGCTGAGGAACAAAAGAATTCAAGTCAAATATGTTCTTCAAACTCTAGGGTCCATGGCAGCAGCCATTCTTCTAGTTCCCTTAGCACGCTTTCACATGAGAATCCTTCAGTGGCTTCTTTTCACACAATGGTCCTTCCAGGAATTACCCATGTCTCACATGATGCTAATTACAGAATCTTGCAAAAGACACCTTTCCTGGTGGGTGGGCTCCCCACTAGTGACTCAGGGCAGACCTTTCATGGAATCCCATCCGGCTGCCACAGTGACCATGGGCGCTTCCCTGATAGGGTGGGGGGGGGGCATTATCCAGGGAAGACAGTCCAAGGTACTTGGCAACCTCACGAGTACCGCTTGTACCATCAACGTCCTGGAGAAGAGAGCGGTGCTCGTAGCATTGCAAGCTCTTCAAGACTCTCTCCTTGCTGGGACTATTGCAATACCGACAGACAATATGTCAGTGGTTTGGTACATCAACAAACAGGGCAGAACCAGATCTTACTCCTTGTGCTCAGAGACCCTCAGACTGTGGCAATGGGCGGTTTCCTCCCAACGTTTTCTGATAGCAACACATATCCGTGGGACATCCAACGTAATAGCGGACAGGCTCAGCAGGGCTATCCTCATGCCTCACGAGTGGTCTGAAACAGGAGATTGTGGATCTTATTTTCCACAAATGGGGCCAACCTTGCTGTGATCTCTTTGCCTCTCCCCTCAACAACAAATGCAGCAGCTACTTCTCCCTTGTTCCTCATCTGGGTAAGACTCCCAGGGACGCTCTAGTCCACGATTGGCCTCAGGGACTCCCTTATGCATTTCCCCCCTTTCCCCTAATTCCAAAAGTCATTCAGAAAGCAAAATCGTTGGGTTGCTAAATGATCCTCATTGCCACGTATTGGCCTCATCAGTTTTGGTTTCCGTTCCTTCACCCCCACCTTCTAGTCCAGCCTTGGATTCTGGAACCAGTACCGGACCTCTTGAATAATCAATCAGGTGGGCTAGACCAATCCCCTCCAATCGCTCAATCTCACAGCTTGGTTACTTCACTTCCAATCTTAGCCAGGCTCTCCAGTATTTCCCCAGCAGTGCGTGATATTATTGTTTCCTCCCATAAGATAAATACAAGGAAAGTCTATGCTAGCAAATGGAAAAGATTCTCTTACTGGGTAGAATCCAGGAATTTAGATCTTTTTACAGCTCCTGTACATGAGATTTTGGATTTCTTAGCAGAACTGTTTCATTCTGATGCAGCGGCTGCTACCATGAGAGTACAACTAGCTGCCATTTCTAATTTTCACATTGGAGTTTCTAACTCCAGCATAATGCATCACAAACTCTGTAAGGCCTTCATGAGAGGTACATCTCTACTTAAACCCCCAGTGTAAGAGCCCCTTCCACCTTCGGATCTCAATTTGGTTCTGGCCTTCTTGATACTGCCACCTTTTGAACCAGCAGCATCATGTTCCTTGAAATTTCTCTCTTGGAAAACCCTCTTCCTAGTTGCTATTACTTCTGCCAGATGTGTTTCAGAACTTCATGTACTATGTGTTAGCCCTCCATGCCTAGTTTTTCACAAAGACAGAGTTTCTCTGAGAACCAACCCATCTTTTCTATCTAAAGTTTGTTCAGAACACAATTTGAATCAATCCATTGAACTTCCTGTCTTTTCCCTAATCATTCCAACAAGGCAGAATACAGATTACACCAACTGGATGTGCATAGACAACTGCGATTTTATCTCCATAGAACTAGAGAGATGAGAAAATCAGATCAGTTGTTCCTTTCATTTGCTAACAACAAACAAGGCCTTCCAGTTTCTAAAGTAACATTGTCAAAGTGGTTATCAGACACCATAGCCCTTACCTACCATTTGCAACAAAAAGATCTTCCAACAAAACCCAAAGGTCATTCAGGCAGGTCAGTAGCTACTTCGGTAGCATTTCAATCTAGATTACCCATAGATTCAATTTGTGCAGCAGCTACTGGGGCAAATCCTCATACATTCATTTCTCATTACAAAGTAGATGTCTCCTGGGGCAGGGCTTCCTTTGGTTCCACAGTTCTGAAGTCTGTTCCAATGAGCCACCCAGGATTGAGGTGCTAGGGACGCTGTCCCATCCAGCAAGAATGAAGGCGAGATTGGACAATTTAACATAAAGAAGTTATGTACCTACCATAATGTTCCATGTTAGTTGTCCTTCATCTTGCCTTCCTTCTTGCGTCCCTCCCTCCTTCCCCCTTCATCTAACTTGTTTTGTTATTAGTTGCTTCCCAAGCAAACCATGACAATTAACTGTATTTCCAGGATTATTAATGAATTATCTTCTATAATTATGTGTAAGGTGAGCTATCCCAAACGAGATTTGGGTAGCTGACACTGGGCAATCTGGTATAAGGGGTAGCCTCGAGTCAGTAAACAGCTCTCGAGCTATAGTAAGTGGCCGAGTTGGAGCTGAGGATTGGCACTGAACCCATCCAGCAAGAAGGAAGGCGAGATGAAGGACAACTAACATGGAACGTTATGGTAGGTATTTCTTTTACCTCCTTTCGAACCTGCCACTTCAACAGAATTGAAATAACTCTCTTGGAAGACTGCATTCCTACTAGCTATCATCTCAGCCAGAAGGGTCTTAGAACTTCAAGCTGTCATGGCTGTTGAGCCCTTCATAATTTTCCATGCAGGCATAGTCTCGAGGACAAACCCCTCCTTCATGCCCAAAGTGGTATCTGATGTGACCCTTAACTAGGCCATACACCTTCCCACCTTATTTCCCAACCCTGAAAACAAAGGGAAAAGAATTTTATACTCACTAGATGTGCACAGAGAACTCCGATACTGTCTGGACCGTACTAAGCCATTCAGAAAAACAGACCAGCTTCTTGTAAGCTTTGCCCCAGAGGCAGAGGGGAAGCCCATCTCCAAACAAGCCATTTCCAAATGGATTTCACACTGCATCCATTTTTGCTACAGACTACATGGGAAGACCCATCCCTAAGTCTATCTGTACCCACTCCACTAGGGCAACCTCCACTTCCTTCCTCACAGGAGTAGCTACCAGGGACATCTTGGAAGCGGCCACCTGGACCTCTGTCCATACCTTTACAAAGCATTACCACCTACTTCTGTTTTCTAAGTCTAGGGCAGGGTTTGCCTCTGCAATTCTGCAGGGCCTTCTGACCAATACCTAGGACTCAACCTATCCTACCACCCTTTTCCTCAGCTTTGGGAATCCTACCACAGGTGATGAGTGCAACAGTAAAACACGAAGAACGTAGTACAATTGTGTACACTTACCATAAATGTAGATGTTCGAGTGTATTCATTGTTGCAGTCTTAGTTTCCCTCCCTCCATCCCCCATTTAACATCTTCCCCAGCTTTTATCCACCAGGACCACTTCTCTCTTTTCCCTTGTGCTTCTGATGGTTAGGGCAAGAAAAACTGATGTAATGACATAAGCTGCCTTGCTTTATAGCACTGACGACCTGACGTCAGAGTACAGGCAACAGCAACCGGTGCATAAAAACATTGAATCTGGTATCCGGACCAACTGAGGGCTTACCACAGCAGGAATAACCCACGGGTGATGACTGTAACAGTGAATACACTTGAACATCAACATTTATGGTAAATGTACACAACTGTACTTTTTCTTCCAATACCTTAAATTTCATATTACTTTTTTAATACCTTTATTAAATTATCACTTAAGACATAGGCAAACATACATTAATATAAAAGAATGCAAGCCATATTAACATGTTTCCAGTTTCATACGTTGTGCATCACATATTTTCTTTTTATGACTACCATTAGCCAAACATTACATAAATTGCTCAATTCCTCCTTTCACTTAAACCTCACTTCTTCTCCTGAACATTTTTCTGTATGTGTTATTCCCACAATTTACAATTACTTTAATGTAATTTGGTTCTTCCCTTTTCTAAAAATTGCACTGTCAGTTCGTTGACCCTGACCTTGAGTAGCATCTTACCCTCACCTAGAATGATGCCACAGTACAAAGACAAAATGATCGATTTTAACAATTGGCTAAAATGTTGGTGTCATTCAAAGGGGATCCAGTGTCTGTCAGCCTGGGATGACATGCTCGACAAGCCACGTTGTTTCACTAGGGACGGCTTGCTTCTGTCACCACTGGGCTTTCGGATATTGGCAAAGGCTCTTGCCACCCCCATAGTGCCTTTTTTAGGCAAGGCTCAAAAGTCAAACCCACCCCCATAGACAGCACAAGGAACAAGAAACTAAGGGTAATGCTGCTAAACGCCAGAAGTCTTAACCTCAAGATGCACGCACTTGAAGCTCTCCTCAGTATGGAGAACATTGATATCTGTGCAGTGACAGAAACCTGGTTCAAGGCTCCAGAGAGCACCCCAGCATTACCAGGCTATACCTCATATCATGCTTTTCGCCCCCAAAACCCGGACCGAACCACAAAAGGAGGGGGAGTTTCCATATTTATCAAGGATATCCACACCTCCAGGTTAGTGGCATTGCACGGTATCGGAGACCATCCATGTGCAACTAACAGTGGGCAAGACTGCTTTTCAGTTTATAGCATCCTACAGACCACCCTCCCAAAGTCAGGAATCCCACTCGGCTTTCCTGAAAACATTGGAGAACATGAAGATCTCTCCGAACACCATTATATTGGGCGACTTCAACTACCCAAACATTGACTGGGAGCACTACTCAAGCCCCAGCACCTTAGCCCAAAGGTTCCTGGAAATTATAAACTCAAATGCTATGGAACAACTAGTCACCACTCCCACAAGAGGGGACAACATACTAGACCTGATCGTTACCAACATGGGGACTCTATGCTCCACACCAGAAGTATATCCCTCATTGGTAAGATCAGACCATAAATTAATTTCACTGGATGTCCACATCCCGACCCCACCCCAGCCCAGAAAACCACAGTGAAAAACTTCTCAAAGCGAACTTCTCACTTCTCAAAACCGAAGTGGAATCCTTCAAGGCCCCAGGGCCAGTGGAAACTATGGCACAAACTGCAGAATCCTATATAAACGCATTCTACGGACATCTCCAGGAATGCATGGATCATGCTATCCCAAACAAAACCAAGACCCAATCATCCAAAGGCAGGCGTCCAGTCTGGTGGACCCCTGCCATAAATAAACTGTACAACAGAAGGAGGAAGCTACTACATGATAGAGCAAAATCCCTAATAGGGAAGGCATCTCTGATCAGTACTAGCAAAAATTACGATCCCTCATAAAATCCTCCAAGGCCAGCTTGAGAGAAAAATTGCACAGGACACCAAAGACAATCATAAGGCTTTTTCAGTTATGTTAGAAACCTGGGATGCAACTCCCAGACTTGTTCTGAGTTGATTCTAAACGACAAAAAATACACTGAACCCACAGACATCGCCAATATCCTGGCAGACAGGTTCAGTGCAAACTTATCCACCCCCTCCCCCCCAAAAGAGCAAGTATCTATCCCGGCCGAGGGCTGCCTTCCAAACATCTCTGATGCTCAGGTGAAGGCTGCCCTCTCCAAAGCAAAAAACCCTGCTTCCATGGGACCAGATGGCGTCCCAGATTGCGTCCTACATGAACTCCAAGAGGAACTAATCCCTCAAATAAAACAGCTATACAATCTCAGCCTCAGTACAGGATATGTGCCCACAGAATGGCGTACAGCAACAGTGGTCCCACTCCACAAAGGTGGAGCCTCTACGGACCCAGGAAACTATCGCCCCATAAGCCTGACTAGCTTAGTCTGCAAGGCTATGTAGAGGATCATCATGGAGCTCATAAACAAAGACATTGGGGACCTACAGACACTAGATCCTACCCAGTTCGGCTTTGTCAAGGGCAGATCCTGCCTTTTCAACCTGGTTGACTTCTTCGAAACAGCCACCAAAGCCATAGATGAAGGGAAGGTAGTCCACACAGCCTATCTGGACCTTGCAAAGGCATTTGACACAACACCCCACTCGGGCATCATAGATAAGCTATCCAGCTTAAATATAAACCCCTATGTCACAAGATGGGTCGCAAACTGGCTCAAAGACAGAACCCACAGAGTGAGAGTTGCTGGAGCTATGTCCGACTCGAAACCGGTCACAAGTGGCGTCCCACAGGGTTCTATCCTGGGACCACTCTTGTTCGGTATATACTTTTCCAAGGTACAGGCAAATGTGGGAGGACTGTGGCTCACCAAGTTCGCAGACGACTGCAAACTGGGCACCATAATCAACTCTCCAGCTGACACAAACATCCTTCAAAAAGGTCTCATAGAGACAGATAACTGGTGCCAGCGCTATGGTTTAAAGCTAAATGCCAAAAAATGTATAGTCATACACTTTGGCAAAAACAATGTGCCCACAAATTACCATATAGGCGGAAACCCATTAAGTACAGAGAAAGTTATTAGGGACCTGGGGACCCAAGTTGATAGCAATCTCTCCTTTGCAAACCACATTGCCAAAGTGGTTAGAAAGACCTTCTACATAGCCCACCTCATCACGAAGGGTTTCACATCTAGATCAAGAGAGGTAATCGTGCCCCTTTATTCATCCCTCATCAGGCCCATCATAGAATACAATGCCCCTTTTGGGATGTACCTTACCTGACACCTGCAGCAATTAGACCCCAAAAATATTTCACCAAGAGGATCAAGGGTCTCAAACAGATGCCATATGCTGCTCGGTTAAAAAAACTCCAGCTCTACTCAGTTGCATACCGCCTACTTCGAGGCGATCTATGCCTGACGTACAAAGCTATGTCAAATCCAGAATTAAAGGACATGCACCACCTCAGTAAATCTAAATCCCTTAGAGCCACATGCTCGAGGGACTTGAACCTCAGCACAGAAATAAATAGAACTTGCTGGAGGGACAGGTTCATAACCCAGAGGCTCCCTTCGCTCTGGAATAGAATTCCAGTTCATGTGAGGCAGAGCACCTCACTGAATCTCTTCAAGAAGAATCTCGATAGGTGGATGGGGGATCATAGGTTTGTCCCAGGGATTACTCCCATGTCACTATTAGACAGAGGCACAGTAAACTAAACCTTAAAAAGGGCACAGTATACTCAAATCAAGGGGTGCCGTAAGCCATACAGAATCGGGCTAGGCTTATAATTGCCCCAGGGCAGATAGCCTAGTATGAACCTATGAACCTATGATCTCTGTTGCAATATTCAGTACTTCACTTAAAGTTGGTTTAGACTTTGATTTCCATGTTCTGGTAATTGCTTTTTTGGCAGCCAGCAGAATTATACTTCACAAGGCCTTACCATAACTAGGCAGTTCAGATATATTGTCTCCCTTCTCAAAAGAATTGTTTCTTTAGTTATACCCATTTGCTCAACCAGTATTTTTGACACAAGGCTTTGTAGGTGAGTTTTTTTTTTTAATTTGCCAACTCATTACACTCCCCAAACATGTGCTCACAGTTTCCTACTACTTCATCATCAGCCTCCAGTTTTTGCTATCTACCAGAGGAAAAAAATCTTTGTTGTATGCTTGTGCTATGAAAATATGTATGAAAAATACATCCAAGGGAAAACCTTAAATGTTCTGGACTTTTTTTTTTTTTTGCATACTTGGGAGCAATACACAAGTCTTCCCATTGTTTCTTTGTGAATTGCTTATCCAGTCTCTCTTCCCATTCTTTTCTAACCTCCTGTTATTGATTCTTGTAGTTATCATGCAGTGTTTTATAGGTCATACTAACTGTCCCTTTTTTAACAGCAGCTTCTGTTTTAGATTCAGCTAAAACTCTGGCACCATCCCTGACTCTGTCAGTGACCACCTCCCAGCATTCATTCACCGTACAACCACCTCCCATCCACACCAACATCAATATATTCAGACCCACATCCTTAGTAAATTTGACCCCAAAACCTTGTCTAACTATCTCAAACAAATGAATTGGAAAATTCTAAAAACCCTTCCACTCGATAAAGCCATAGACCACTTTAATTCTACTTTCCTAGAGACTCTAAATTCCCTAGCTCCACCAAGGAAAAAGAATAAAAACTATAACTGCCCTTGGCTAACCAAAGAAACAAAGCAAATTATGCATCAGAGAGACAAATCCTGGAAGCTTTACCAAAAGAATAAACTTCCCGAAACCCGTATCCAATATACACAGCTCCGTAACTTTGCAAAAAAAAAACAAATCTTCAAAGACAAAATATCCTACTACACTAAGCTCCAGTCAAACCATCCCCAAAGCCCTAGGCTTTTTTGGAACTCCATAAACTCACTCCTCAACCCAGGCTCCAAAAATAACCCATGTCTGGACACAAGTAAATCTGACCTCAAATTAACCTCACTATTCAACTCTTTCTTTATAGAGACAATATCCGACCTAACAACTTTTCCCAACAATGACCCATCTCTCCTACATTCCACCTCATCTAATTCCCCAGATAATTTCCCCCCTATGTTTGAGCTTAAACCTGTCTCCACAAACTACATAAAAAGACTTCTCTCCAAACTTAAACCCTGCTCCAATGCATCTGACAACATCCCCTCTTCTTTTCTCAAGTCTGCTGCCGATGGTATAGCTCTCCCAATTAGTGTCTGTAAAGGAATCCTATGTCCCTAAACTCTGGCATTCCACCTTTATTCTTCCTCTCCACAAGGGAGACAAAAACACTAACAGTCTGAAGTAGGAACTTCATTTGTCAGCAACCTGTGGGATACGGATCCAATCTCGGATCCGAGCCGGCAACTTCTATCATAGCATAGATCCGAGCTCCTAGCTCCTCCCCATACCCATAATCCCCTGCCTACCCTAACTGACCCCATATCTAGTTTGCCGCTCTTCAAGCAACAGATAGGTTCAAAGCTCTTAGCGTTTTTGTGAGAAAAAAGTTTTTATTTCTTCTTTCTGAGTGACTGATTGTGTGTGTGTGGTAGGTTTACCCTTTACACTAATCTTTTTATTTTAGCTTTCAGCTTAAATTTAATTTAATTTAAAATATTTCTCCCTCCCCCGCTGGTTGTAGCGTGTGTGTGTGTGACTGAGTGTTAGGGGCCTAGTGAGTGTGCTTTACTACAGTAATGTCGGAGGCCCCTAAAGCCATTTTTTCTGAATGCACCGAGTGTGGTCACAAGCTTTCACCGGCTGATGGCCACACTCGGTGGGTTAGGTGCCTTGGGGTTGAACACCTCTCTTCGGGTTGCGCGATTTGCGCGGCGTTCAACCCCAGGATACTCAAGGATCGAAGGTCGAAGCTAGTTCTGGTGGGCCTTCTACCCCCAGACTCTGCTTCGGCCTCCGGTACTTCAGTGTCCGCTACCCCCCCGGTAGCGGTCACTCCTGCCTCCCTTCCTCCGACTGGGACTCAACCTCCCGCTTCGGCTCTGGAGGATAGGGAGGCCAGGAAAGAGAAGCGGCGGTAGAAGCACCTTAAGCAGCGGGCCGAGGACTCCTCATCGGCCCCGCCGGCCAAGAGGGCTTCTCCGTCCAAGTCTTCTCGATCTCCTCCTCCTCGGATCCGATCCCCTTGTTTCTCCCTGGGACCCGAGGAGGAGGTGATCCGGTCCCTGTCGAGGTCAACTTTTAGCATGTCTGATGCGGACATGGACCGGATGATGAGGAGATTCATCCAGGCCCAGATGCAGATGGGAGTGGCCTCCCCCCCCCCCCTCCGGGGGGGGAGCTCGACCCCTTTTCGCTCATATAGCTCCTTCTCCGACCCGCATTCCGGGTTCAGAGCGCTCGGAGCCGAGCCACGTTGAATCCGAGGGTAGGTCGGAGCTGACCATGCTGGGCATGTCAGCTCCGACTGCTCCCTCGAGTTTGTCCGACCTCTCGGAGCCGTGGGCCGAGCTTCAGATCCGAGGGATTCGGTGTGCTTTCGGCTCCGTCCCGGTCGGAGCACACACTGGTCCTTCGGATCCGACGTTCTCGGCGCCGGGTCCGATCCCCGCTTCGGATCCGAGTGGGAGTCGGATCTCGGATCCGTCAGAGAGCGGCTCCCCCTCGGTCTTCACTGCGGTGGAGAAGGCACTGTCGAGTGCTTCCAGACCTCCGGTCCTGGCTTCGGCTCCCTCCCGCACTCCTTCTCATCTGGTCCTGGCTCCCCTCAGCAGAGGATACAGCCCGTGAGGACTCCTCTGACAGCCCCCCCGAGGAGATTCTTCACAAGGCAAAGTGCAAAAGGAGGCACATGGACTCCCCTGAGAGTCTCACCGAAGCTACAGACTTGGATGAAGGGGAAGGCTC
This sequence comes from Protopterus annectens, assembly GCF_019279795.1. NCBI lineage: Eukaryota > Metazoa > Chordata > Ceratodontiformes > Protopteridae > Protopterus > Protopterus annectens. The sequence continues at coordinate 985,423,889 of NC_056734.1, read as the reverse complement.
CCCTAGGTCACCCCTGAGGATGTCTCCTTTGGAGTCTCCTATCCTGACTCCTTACGAGTGGTCTCTCAACCACTGAGTCGCAGAGCAAGTATTTGCCCGATGGGGGCAACCTTGTTGCAATCTTTTTGCCTCTCCTTCAAACACCAAATGCAACGATTACTTCGCTCTGATCCCCCCTCCGGGGGAGTCCCCAAGAGACTCTCTAGTTCATGCTTGGCCTCCCGGTCTGCTTTATGCTTGCCCTCCTCTTCCCCTGATGTTGAAATTATTACAGAAATCCAGGCAGCTGGGGAGCAAAATGATCCTCATTGCCCCATTCTGGCCTTGTCAGACGTGGTTCCCTTATCTATGGTCTCACCTAGTGTATCCACCATGGATTCTGGATCCCATTCCAGATCTCATCTCTCATCCTCTCGGTATTCTGACTCCGAACCTGGTCAACCTCAAGCTGACGGCTTGGTTGCTCCAGTTCCACTCCTCATAAGGACTACCGGGATCTCATCACCGGTCAAAGCCATTCTTGTAGCAGCTCACAAGCCTTCCACCAGGAAGGTTTATCGGAGTAAGTGGAAACGCTTCACCATTTGGGCAGAACACCGTTGTTTAGACCCTTTTACAGCCCCGATATCATTGGTTCTAGATTTTCTAACCTCTCTCTTTCACCAGGGGGCTAGTTCTTCCACAGTCAAGGTACAACTGGCAGCAATCTCATACTACCATGTGGGGCAAGAGTCTGGCCCTCTTATCACTTCCAAACTGTGTAAGACCTTCCTCAAGGGTACCTTCCTCCTTAGGCCCCCAGTTAAAGAGGTGGTACCTCCATGGGATTTATCCTTAGTCTTGCAGGCCTTGACAGGTCCCCCATTTGAACCGGCGGCCACGGTTGATCTCAAATTTCTCTCTTGGAAGACAGCTTTTTTGGTGGCCATAACTTCAGCCAAAAGAGTATCGGAATTACAAGCTCTTTGTGTCAAACCCCACCATATCTGTTTTTTCACCCGGATAGGGTTTACCTCAGGATCAATCCGTCCTTTCTACCTAAGGTATCTTCAGAAGCGAACATCAATCAATCCATCAATCTCCCAGTGTTTTTCCGCAACTTTCATAACAAAGGAGAGTACAAGCTGCATTCCTTAGACGTACACAGACAACTACGTTTTTATATCCATAGAACTGCTGATCATAGGCAATCCGATCAGTTGTTTATCTCCTTTGCCAAAAGTAATTTCAGAAAGTCAGTTTCTAAAGTTTCTCTCTCTCGATGGATCTCGAGTTGTATTCTTTTAGCATATCAGAGCTCGGGGAGGCCTGCACCTCAAGGAGTCCATGCTCATTCTACTAGGGCTATTGCCACTTCTGTGGCCTTTCAAGCTAGGGTTCCACTGGATGACATTTGTTCCACAGCCACTTGGGCTTCATCTCACACCTTTATCAGCCACTATAAAATAGATGTTGTTTCCCGAGGTAGGGCGTCCTTTGGCTCTGCGGTGTTCCGGAATATCCTTCCATGAAGGCCACCCAAGATTTTGGTAGCTGGGGACTCTGTCCCACAGGTTGCTGACAAATGAAGTTCCTACTTCAGATTAAGAAGTTATGTACTCACCATAACATTCCATCTGAGTAGGTATCTTCATTTGTCTGCAACCATCCCCCCCTCCTTCCCCCTGACCGATATGATCGTCCTTGTATTATTAGCATATGTTCCCATTGGGACACTTTTTATCTGCTGTGCTATGGGGCAAACCTGATCTGAGGTCAGTTAGGGTAGGCAGGGGATTATGGGTAAGGGGAGGAGCTAGGAGCTCGGATCTATTCCATGATAGAAGTTGCCGGCTCGGATCCGAGATCGGATCTGTATCCCACAGGTTGCAGACAAATGAAGATACCTACTCAGATGGAACGTATGGTGAGTGCATAACTTCTTATTTCAAACTTCCACCCTATAGCTCTTCTCTCTCCAATCTCCAAAATCCAAGAAAAATGCATCCACCTCTAACTTGTGCCTTTTCTGACTAAAAAACAGCTTCTTACCCCTACCCAACATGGCTTCCGACCAGGACATAGCACCATAACATTTCTACTCTCATTCTTAGAAACTGTCAATCAAGCCTGAGATTCTGGGAACTTCGTATCCACAGTGCTCCTAGATCTCTCTAAAGAATTCAACACAATTTCCCATAAGCACCTTCTAAGTCCTCTATCAAATCTAAATCTCTCCCAAAACACACTTTCCTGGTTCTCAAGCTATCTGTCAGATAGATATCAGGCTGTGAAGTGGAAAAAAAGGCACCTCACCTTTCTTACCCACTCCTACCGGATTACCACAGGGGTCCATCCTTGGACCAGTGTTGTTTAATATCTTTATCAATAACTTTCACTCTGCTATTCCTAATGCCAAAGTCATCCAATATGCAGATGACTCTACACTTGTCTGCTCTGCCTCTATCCTCTTTGAACTCTTATCTAAAACTCAGACTGCCTTCTCAACTACTGAGATCTGGATGTGCCAAAATTACCTTTCTCTCAATGCTAACAAATCTAAAATACTACTATATAGTCCCTCAAAATCTTTCTCTGTTGATAAAAATTCCTTCCAAGTCCTTAGCCAAAACAACTCTCCAATCAAAGCTGTTCCTTTTGCCAAACTACTCAGTGTAACTATAGAAGAACACCTCAAGTTCGACGTCCATATTCAGCAAAATAAAAAGAAAACCCACCAAAAACTAGGTCTGCTATACAGGAACAACCACTTCCTCTCCACTTCTACCAGGTATACTCTGGCCTCCTCTTACCTCCTTCCCTCCCTTCTGTATGGTGCCCCACTACTAACTAATCTATCCTCTTCCATCACTTCCAAACTTGAAAGCCAAACATTCCATACATCACTGTGTTACTCTCCAATCCCTCAGCTGGTTAGAATTCACATATTACCTGGACTTCCTCCAGCTCACTATAGCACATAGACTAATATTTACTCCAACCAAATGCCCAGCTCTAACCAACATCCTTTCCCATACATCCCAAACAGAACTCTCAGATCTGAACACCAAAACTTCATTACTATCCACAAACTTAAACATCCTGCTTGGACAACTCCTCTCCTTCTCCTTAGGTAAGAAATGGAACTCTCTCCCTTCCACACTAAGGGCAATGTCAAATACACACAACTTCAAAACACAGCTTTACACCTACCTCTCCTGCAAATGGAAATGTAACTGCATTCTCCCCACCTGGAATTCTTTAACAAAAGCCCCTGGAAGGGTATCCTCCTGAGTTCCTAAGCACCTTATAGCTGGCTATAACCTGCTATAGCTAATTCCATTACGATCTCTCACACACTGTAAATGTTGTATATAACTTTTGACTTTAACTGTGTAAATTTTTTAAAATGTATCTGCACAATATTTTTCCACTATGGGCAATATTGCTCACACTTTGAATTATTATTTGATATGTATTTGTAGTTGTACCCTATTTTTTATTGGTTTGCTGTCTTTACTGTAATCTGTTTCATGGAGCTTTTCTCCCTTTGCCTCCACTGAAAATGGGCTCTCTGGGCCCAGTGGACTTCCCCGGTAATCAAACTGGAAATAAATAAATAATAAAAATTGTACCAGAGCAGTTATTTTGCACAGGATTCCCCTAGCCCTTTCTGTTTGTTGTGTGCTGATATCAATCCTAGGTAGGGAAGGCAGCCTCTTGCTTGCAGTTAAATGGCTTCTTGGTCTCTTCCTATTCTTTTACCACCCCCCCTCTTGCATGTTCTCTGTATCCCTACTTGCAGTCATCCATATAGACAAAATTTCCTTTTTCCATTCTTGTGCTGGATTCCTGGAATACTTTCTGCTTCTTTAAGAATATTCTGTATGGATGACATTATTTTCCTTAAGGAACTGCATCCAAAATCCCACTCTGTAGTACTTGAATTTTCCTCCTGCATTATCACCATCCCTTTCCACTTTGAATTATAACCTTCTGCTTCTGTTACGTGTAGAGGCTTAATTGTGTAGCTCTGTCAGGTAATCCTAAACCACCATCCTGTTCTGTTGAAATGATCGATTTATTTCACTTAAATCTTGTCCTTTTCCCCTTCCAAAGTCCTTCAGCTCTTTATTAATAATTTACACAACTTATCCTGTGGTTGATAAAAATATGATTGACCTGTGTATTAAACCAAAGGGACTAAAAACATTTTCCCTTCTTGTATTTTACTATCCATATCCATAAACAAAAGCTTCCAGTTTCTCAGTTTTGTGTTATTATTCAGTCTCCTCCCACATATCCTTGGCTTACATAGCAGAAGCCTTTTTAATCCATACTTCTAATTACTTCATCTTATCGTGTCCTCATTAGTAATTCATGTGTTGGTATATAATTTACAGCTATTGCCTTTGTTTTATCTTCATTCATTTTATATCCAGAAAAGATTTGAAACTGTCTCAGTACAGTCCACAATACTGAGATGTCCTTTTCTGCATTTATTGCGTAGAAAAATATATGTAAATAAAGCCAAATTTTCTTGATTACCATACCAATTATATCCTTGAATTTCTGAGTCTCTTATTTTCTTTGCCAGAGGCTATAAATAAAAAGCAAATTACAAAGGGGAAAGAGAACATCCCTGCCTGGTTCTTTTGTTAAGGCACAACTATCAGAGAGAAACCCTCCCACTTTACTCCGATCCTTCATATATCCTCCTTTTTAACCTTATTGAGTCTGGGAATGCAAGTGCTTCCATTGCCTTACTCATAAAATCCCACCTTAGTCCGTCAAATGCTTTCTCTGCTTAAATGCTGACCAACAACAGAGGTATTTTCTTACATTTTGGTTCCTTCTGAATCATCATGGCTCTATTAACATTTCAAATGTTGGTTTTCCCTCCAGAAAACCATACTGATCCATATCTATCAATTTTGGCAACACATTTACCATTCTTTTAACTAATATAGATGTAAACGCTTTGTAATCATGGAACAAAAAACAACCTGCCAAAAAGAGAACACCCACTGAAACGTCTCCAATAAACTGTGAACAAGTAATGAGAAATAAAACTGAGACGCAGACAGCTGTAAAATCCAGGATAGGCCTTTACTGAGTGCAAAACACAAGCGCTTTCACAATCAAGCTTCTTCAGGTGTAACAAAGCACTGAAAACAGACACACCTATATACTCACTTCACATCACATGTCTAGAGTCATATGACTGAGCATCACTAAAACAAATTATTTAGAACTGAATTAGCTTGACATCAATTTCATTCTAACAAACTAGATATAAAAGTAAATAATATTTGTGAAAGACAATAATAAAAACTTCCATAACAAAAAATTAAAAACTATTTTACTCTTTCCTGAATAAATACATATGAATATATGAACGCTGTGTATCAATGAACAATATAATTTAATAACCAATTCCTTATCTAAAAAAACAAATAAATAATTCCTATGTCAAAATTTCATGTATTAAAAATCAAATAAAAACCCATATTCGTTTACCTACAACTTTATCTACGGAGAGGTCTCATTTTAAGTTTTGGTCTCAGGGGAATGCATTCATTCAAGCCATGTCCTTCTGTACCCATCAGTTTAGTTATCCACATGGCTTCTACACTCTCTGTCCTATTGCAGATATCTCCCCGTCTTATATTCTCCTGCAACAGGGCTATGACCCTAAATCTAAAAATATGGGTCATATCAGTGTTCATAACGTGTCTGGCTAAAGCATTCACCTTATTGCCCTTCCTAATGTTATATACATGCTCTTTAATACGTTCCTTTAAACTCCTATCTGTCTTCCCAATATAGAATTTGGCACAGACACAGCAATTGGCTAAATAGACTACATGTCGACTCAGACAATCGTCTCGAATATCAAAATGAAAATCTCAGTCCAAGTCTGGATGATAAAAACGATCACTGATGTCTATGTATTGACGCCAATTGCAACTGCCACAAGGTCTCGTCCCTCCTCTACCAATGCTTATCTTTCCATCTCTCGGATAGCAGAGTCTCCTCTTCAAGGATCTATTATTCCTGAAACTAAATCTGGGTACTGTGTCAACCATGCCAGCTACCTCATGATCAGTCAGCAAAATTTGCCAACGTTTTTTAACTATTTCGGTGTATTTGTGTACATCAGCGATGTATTTCAAGGACATCCTGAGTTTGTAACTGGTAGATGCCTCTTCTCTTACACTTCTATGGTGAAACTTCCTTGAAAAAAATGGCATGGCTTGAATTTTTCTCCTATCTACTGCTTGCGGTACATATTTCTTGAGAGTATTATCATTATATCCCCTGTCTCCCAAATACACCATCACTTTTTCCACTTCCTTGCTAAAATCCTCTTCTCTCACATTCAGCCTAGAGGCTCTCATCACTTGATTGGTGATTACATTTTTAAAAATGTGTGGTGGATGTGCACTGCTTCTATGCAATAAATGATTTACATGGCAGTCCTTCCTGTATTGTTTAGTATATAGTCCACCTTCAATGCTTTTAACTATCTCTACATCCAAAAAATCCATGTTATCTTTTGAAGACCTATGAGTAAACTGTAAAAATGAAGTGCTCATATTTATAAATTCTAAAAAATCAGATAACTGCTCCTCATTACCTCCCCACACAATAAATACATCATCTACAAATCTACGATAAAAAGGAAGTAAATGAATAAAAGGACCATTCAAAATATATGAATCTTCCCATTTCACCATAACCACATTGGCGTAGCTATTGGCACAAGATGTGCCCATAGCTACGCCGCTGCATTGCCTATAGAACTGCTCATCAAATAAAAACAAATTATGTTGTAGAACCAACCCCAATAATGTGAGTAACAAACGTATTTTCTCAGGTGTATATTCTGTATACACCTCTAAAAAGTCCCTAACTGCTGCCAATCCTACTGTGTTCGGAATGACCGTAAATAAGGACACAACATCTAATGTAACAAACATTATATTAGAATCATACTCTTCAACAAACTCATATAAGTCCCTTAAAAAGTGTTCCGTGTCTTTGAGAACATACTTGTTACTATCTAAAACAGGTCTCAAGTGTTTCTCTACAAAAATAGAGATTGGTTCAGTACACCAACCTCTACTGGAGACAATTGGTCTCATTGGAGGGTTGACAACTGATTTATGCACTTTTGGAAGTCCTTGCAATATGGGTATAACAGGTTTGTGTACCAAGAAATATTCAAAAAGTTTCTCATCTATCATGCCATTTTTGCATAGCCCTTCCAATACCAAACGTACTCTTAAAATCTAATCTGATATCTGTTCCGCTCCTATTGTTTCATAGGATGAATCATTCTTTAGACTGGCAGATATGCTATTTTTATAACTATCTCTATTTAACACCACTATAAGACCCCCTTTGTCTGCTGGTCTTATAATAATTTGTTCGTTCCTTTCTAGTTCTAATAACGCTTCTCTTTCCTGTCGTGTCATATTCTGCTTCAAATTGTTGTGCTGCTTGAATCCCTGTTTGACATTAGCCTCGTATATATCTCGTATGCACAATTTCTCAAAAGCATTGACTAAAGCATTACTGTTAGGTATGAAAGAGCTTGGCTTAGAAAACCCTTCACATTTACTGTTAGCGTCTGCATTACCTTTATAGTTTAAAGGAACGTATTAGAGAGCATGTATATAACATTAGGAAGGGCAATAAGGTGAATGCTTTAGCCAGACACGTTATGAACACTGATATGACCCATATTTTTAGATTTAGGGTCATAGCCCTGTTGCAGGAGAATATAAGACTGGGAGATATCTGCAATAGGACAGAGAGTGTAGAAGCCATGTGGATAACTAAATTGATGGGTACAGAAGGACATGGCTTGAATGAATGCATTCCCCTGAGACCAAAACTTAAAATGAGACCTCTCCGTAGATAAAGTTATAGGTAAACGAACATGGGTTTTTATTTGATTTTTAATACATGAAATTTTGACATATGAATTATTTATTTGTTTTTTTAGATAAGGAGTTGGTTATTAAATTATATTGTTCATTGATACACAGCGTTCATATATTCATATGTATTTATTCAGGAAGGAGTAAAATAGTTTTTAATTTTTTGTTATGGAAGTTTTTATTATTGTCTTTCACAAATATTATTTACTTTTTTATCTAGTTTGTTAGAATGAAATTGATGTCAAGCTAATTCAGTTCTAAATAATTTGTTTTAGTGATGCTCAGTCATATGACTCTAGACATGTGATGTGAAGTAAGTATATAGGTGTGTCTGTTTTCAGTGCTTTGTTACACCTGAAGAAGCTTGATTGTGAAAGCGCTTGTGTTTTGCACTCAGTAAAGGCCTATCCTGGATTTTACAGCTGTCTGCGTCTCAGTTTTATTTCTCATTACTTGTTCACAGTTTATTGGAGACGTTTCAGTGGGTGTTCTCTTTTTGGCAGGTTGTTTTTTGTTCTATAGTCAGTTTTTTACTGCCAGAGAACCCACTAAGATGGCTGAGGACATCATCACGTTGGATACTACTAATTCTATATCCTTGGAGAGAGTATACAGTAAGAAGTTAGACAATTATTTGACTGATATTAATAAGATGGAAAATCCACTTATGAACTGCTCTGCTACAGCTTTAGATAACACCAACAGTGTTCCATACGATGTTATAGCACTAAAAACTGAATTGTTTGTCCTAGAGAAAGAACTGTATAAGTTAAAAAGAAGCCAATTCGAGAAATATCACCTCGAGGTATGTTTAAGAGAACAGATCATACCTCGAAGATTACGCATACTCAAAATGCCCTCATTTCACAATGGGGACAATCAGTTATTAGAAGAATGGCAGAGGATTAATCTACAAGCCAGTTTTGGGTATTTGCGTACATTAATCTCAGCAGCTGCGAGAGAGATGGCTAATTCCATGGGAAATATTAATGTACTTTATAAGAGACTGTGTAATAACTTTTCAGCTAAGGTCATAGATGAATACATGGAAGAAATCATGGGATCCTTGGCACACTATGAAAATAAACTACAGAAAGTGAAAGTGGGGAAAATAATAAGAGACAGAGGTGATTTCCGTACAGGGAATATTTTCATGTGGCCCAGGGATGAACGAGAGACTGGGGAGAGAGATTCCACTGACCCATTACAGAGATCGGAAGTGATGACGTCAGCCAGTAGAATGGAAGTGACAACACCGGTGATGACAGACCCAGATAGTAGGGGAACCACGAATATGGCAGAGATGGCAGAGATCAATACAGCAGTGAGTAAAAATGATGTTATAACTGGGCAAGTTGACCAGGGAGCTAGGAGGAAGGTCATTGTCACGATGGCACAAATTCATCACGAAGAACGGAATGAGCCAGGAGATTCATTGCCTGGGGATTTTTTACAACAGTACAACATAGATTTTCCGCTGCCGATGAAAACGCATGTTTTCAAGTCCAACAGAGAACAATCGAGAGGGAGAAGCACCACGAGAGGCAAGAGGAAATGGGAACAACCCCAAGAAAATCAGATGAGTATAAAAAAGGTGTTCCTGAACAACAAAGGAACTTAGTGTTGAAATTATCTGAATTTTTACTGAATGACTTTCATTTATCTGTTTTATGCAAAGGACTATCATTTATCCCTATGAGCTACTCCTGCTACGCAGAAGTTATTTTGGATATTAAGATGTTTGCTAGGAATTTAAATTTGAAAATGTTGTATAAAGGTAATGCAGACGCTAACAGTAAATGTGAAGGGTTTTCTAAGCCAAGCTCTTTCATACCTAACAGTAATGCTTTAGTCAATGCTTTTGAGAAATTGTGCATACGAGATATATACGAGGCTAATGTCAAACAGGGATTCAAGCAGCACAACAATTTGAAGCAGAATATGACACGACAGGAAAGAGAAGTGTTATTAGAACTAGAAAGGAACAAACAAATTATTATAAGACCAGCAGACAAAGGGGGTCTTATAGTGGTGTTAAATAGAGATAGTTATAAAAATAGCATATCTGCCAGTCTAAAGAATGATTCATCCTATGAAACAATAGGAGTGGAACAGATATCAGATTATATTTTAAGAGTACGTTTGGTATTGGAAGGGCTATGCAAAAATGGCATGATAGATGAGAAACTTTTTGAATATTTCTTGGTAAACAAACCTGTTATACCCATATTGCAAGGCCTTCCAAAAGTGCATAAATCAGTTGTCAACCCTCCAATGAGACCAATTTTCTCCAGTAGAGGTTGGTGTACTGAACCAATCTCTATTTTTGTAGAGAAACACTTGAGACCTGTTTTAGATAGTAACAAGTATGTTCTCAAATACACGGAACACTCTTTAAGGGACTTATATGAGTTCGTTGAAGAGTATGATTCTAATATAATGTTTGTTACATTAGATGTTGTGTCCTTATTTACTGTCATTCCGAACACAGTAGGATTGGCAGCAGTTAGGGACTTTTTAGAGGTGTATACAGAATACACACCTGAGAAAATATGTTTGTTACTCACATTATTGGGGTTGGTTCTAGAACATAATTTGTTTTTATTTGATGAGCAGTTCTATAGGCAATGCAGCGGCGTAGCTATGGGCACATCTTGTGCCTATAGCTACGCCAATGCGGTTATGGTGAAATGGGAAGATTCATATATTTTGAATGGTCCTTTTATTCATTTACTTCCTTTTTATCGTAGATTTGTAGATGATGTCTTTATTGTGTGGGGGGGGGGGGGGGAATGAGGAGCAGTTATCTGATTTTTTAGAATTTATAAATATGAGCACTTCATTTTTACAGTTTACTCATAGGTCTTCAAAAGATAACATGGATTTTTTGGATGTAGAGATAGTTAAAAGCATTGAAGGTGGAGTATATACTAAATACAGGAAGGACTGCCATGTAAATCATTTATTGCATAGAAGCAGCGCACATCCACCACACATTTTTAAAAATGTAATCACCAATCAAGTGATGAGAGCCTCTAGGCTGAATGTGAGAGAAGAGGATTTTAGCAAGGAAGTGGAGAAAGTGATGGTGTATTTGGGAGACAGGGATATAATGATAATACTCTCAAGAAATATGTACCGCAAGCAGTAGATAGGAGAAAAAAATCAAGCCATGCCATTTTTTTCAAGGAAGTTTCACCATAGAAGTGTAAGAGAAGAGGCATCTACCAGTTACAAACTCAGGATGTCCTTGAAATACACCGCTGATGTACACAAATACACCGAAATAGTTAAAAAACATTGGCAAATTTTGCTGACTGATCATGAGGTAGCTGGCTTAGTTGACACAGTACCCAGATTTAGTTTCAGGAATAATAGATCCTTGAAGAGGAGACTCTGCTATCCGAGAGAGGGGCAGATAAGCATTGGTAGAGGAGGGACGAGACCTTGTGGCAGTTGCAATTGGTATCAATAAATAGACATCAGTGATCGCTTTTATCATCCAGACATGGACCGAGATTTTCATTTTGATATTCGAGCTGATTGTCTGAGTCGACATGTAGTTTATTTAGCCAATTGCTGTGTCTGTGCCAAATTCTATATTGGGAAGACAGATAGGAGTTTAAAGGAACGTATTAGAGAGCATGTATATAACATTAGGAAGGGCAATAAGGTGAATGCTTTAGCCAGACACGTTATGAACACTGATATGACCCATATTTTTAGATCTAGGGTCATAGCCCTGTTGCAGGAGAATATAAGACGGGGAGATATCTGCAATAGGACAGAGAGTGTAGAAGCCATGTGGATAACTAAATTGATGGGTACAGAAGGACATGGCTTGAATGAATGCATTCCCCTGAGACCAAAACTTAAAATGAGACCTCTCCGTAGATAAAGTTATAGGTAAACGAACATGGGTTTTTATTTGATTTTTAATACATGAAATTTTGACATATGAATTATTTATTTGTTTTTTTAGATAAGGAGTTGGTTATTAAATTATATTGTTCATTGATACACAGCGTTCATATATTCATATGTATTTATTCAGGAAGGAGTAAAATAGTTTTTAATTTTTTGTTATGGAAGTTTTTATTATTGTCTTTCACAAATATTATTTACTTTTGTATCTAGTTTGTTAGAATGAAATTGATGTCAAGCTAATTCAGTTCTAAATAATTTGTTTTAGTGATGCTCAGTCATATGACTCTAGACATGTGATGTGAAGTGAGTATATAGGTGTGTCTGTTTTCAGTGCTTTGTTACACCTGAAGAAGCTTGATTGTGAAAGCGCTTGTGTTTTGCACTCAGTAAAGGCCTATCCTGGATTTTACAGCTGTCTGCGTCTCAGTTTTATTTCTCATTACTTTATAATCATGGTTTAAAAATGAAATGGGGTCTATATGATGAGACTAATGGGTATTTACCATCTTTAGGAATTACTGCCTCCTCAGCTTTCTTCCAAGGTGTTGGTGCTTCCCGTCCTTTTAAAAACTGTTAAAACCTTCCACAACTTTATTACTTTCTTTACTCCTAACTTGCAAACTTTCACCGGACTACCATCTACTCTTGGAAATTTTCCTGCAGATTTGATTATACATCCTAGTTTTTATCTGCTCTCCTCCTATCTTAACTGTTAACTATTGACCCTCATCTACCTGTAACCTTAGCATAATTTAGTCTTTCATAAATATTTCTACTTGAGCTCTTTCTTGATTTCCACGTGTCTGTTTTATTTGAATTTTCTTAAAAATTCTGAAATACCTCGAATGCCTGTACAGGATCTCTGGTTATTTTTCTTGTTACAAGCTGGCATTCTTTAAATTCCCCTCTTTTTAATAGGTAAGTGGCAAACACCTTTGTCTCAATTTTTTACTTCATTATTCTGCATTTTTATTATAGTTTTAATTGTTGCCTGATTTTAATTATTTATTGGATGTATGTCACAGCTTTCAATTAAATGCACATGTTCCTGTGAAATATAATTTCTGTCTAGTCTAGCCCAGTTATTGCACCTTGAGGAGTAATATGTAAATTCACTCGGAGTTCTTGCTACTGAATTCACGTTTTCTGCACCAAATATTTTCAGAAATTTCTTCTGAAGTCTACTGTTTGTTAAAATTTCCGTTCTAGGTCCCCCCACATATTCCTCACTGTTTCAAATCAAGTTCCAGTCCTTGCCTGTAAGTAATATTTCCTGCTGGAAGCTTATTTCTCTCAGTTTTCTTCAGCTCCATAATAGAAGTTTTTTGGTCGAATATAAATACATGTCAGTATAATCTTCCTCCCTTTCAATTAGCTCCTTATCACCACAAATCTACCACTTTTTTCCCCTTTTTCCATGAGTATTGTGCCTCCTCTAGTAATTAGTATAATTACTCCCCTTTTGCTTTGTCCCTGAAATTCTGCTGAATATCCATCCTGAAATCCTTTCTTTATCAAATTCTCATGTACATTTTTTTCCAAATGAGTCTCCTGCAGCACTGCTATTTACTCTACATTTCTTAATATAATTCAGTACTGTTCCCTTTTTGTCTGTACCTGTAAGCCCATTTTTGTTCCAAGTTCCTGTAAGCCTGATAGTTCAGTCTTAGTAATACTTCTATCTTTGATTTCTTTCCTGTCTTTCCAGCATTTCCTTTACCCAGGCATCTGCTTTACAACCTTCTAGCCATTATTTATTTTATTAGTTATTGCTTTTGTTTGCCAGGATAGTTCAGCTGTCCAGAAACCTATCCCTTTTCAGGAGAATTCCTGGTAGAAACACTCCATAAAAATTGCAACATTACATAAAGATGTAATCAAATGTATAAATTGTAAACCGAGTATCATTAAGTAATAGCAGCATCATGTAAATAGCTACAAAGCATATTTGGAAGTGAACTTAGTAGAAGGAGTGAAAAGGAGGATTAGTGGGGTTAGTATTTAGAGGTGACAGGCAGAATGTTATGATAGGTAGAAGGAAGGAGGAGATTTAGAGAACAAGGAGGAAAATTGACCGATAAATGGGGTAACTTGCTTGGAAAGAATAGAAGAAAGTAAGGTGAGAACATGTATCACTTAAGAGTTGTGCAAATATAGATCTTTATTGTGCTTTAAAAGAGTTGTTTACTTTTTTCATAGTGACAGAAAGAGAGTTTCAAATTTTGTTGAGGACTGATGAGAACAAAGTCATCAGCTAAGTTGTTAGCTTTTGTAACAGTTACTAATATTTTGTCAGTAGATCTTAGCTGTCTGCTTGAGTTGTAACACTAGAGAATATTTTTTTTTTCAAACTAGGCCATTTGTCTGAATATCAAATGGGTTTGTAGGAAGTGACTAGTTGGGGATGTATGTTCTGACAGTGATGTCCTATAATGTTGAGTAGTGGCTAATGTTGCCACTATAGTACTGTTCCAAGAGTGAGAGCTGAGTGGATTGTAGGATAATCAAGACGGGAGCATAAAATAGTGTAGGAATGCCAAGGCATTGAGCAGTACTTTTTCTGGCATTTCAAAGGTATTGTTTGACTCTATGAAGTGCACCTAGCTTTTAGTGGGTATCTTTTTACTGCTCATTTTATGTGGTGATCACATTTTAAACTTTTGTAAGTAGTGACTCTAAGATTTAGTTTTGCTTCCAGTTTTATGTTGGTCGTGTTAGTGGAAGTGATTTTGAAATTAGTTTTGTAGTCAGTTGAATGCTTTTGGGTAAATAAGATCAGTTTTGATTTTAGGGTTAATTAGTAGCTTTGTTTCAGACAGCCAGACCTCTGTGGTAGTAAAAGACTTTTGCATGAGTTTTTAATTTCTCTATGTTTTTAGCAGAACTGGTGATTGATTACTCATCTCTGTATTGTATTGAGCAGCAGGGACCTAAAATGGATCATTGTAATGGGAATGAAAGAGGAGATATTTTGTCATTTTCCTGCCTGTTGCCTATTTGTGAGGTAGCGGGAGAACCAAAGTAGTGATTTTTCATGTATTCCTAAGCAAGCTAGTTTTTGAGGCAATTTGTGATGGGATACTGTTTTTAAAGCTTTGTATAAATTGAGGAAATAAGTCCTAGATAAAGTTCCCAGAGTTTCAGTATTAGATTACAGATGTTATAACCCTACATAGGCCAAAGAAAAAAGCCTGACAGTGTCTATACTTCTACACAGTAGCTAAGCTGTGGAATGCCTTGCCAGCAGACACCAGAACAATAGCAAACCATAAAAATGTTAAACTCGCACTAAAAAAACACCTCTAAGATACAAGCAGCTGCCTGTGCTTCAAAAAGACCTAGAAACCCTGTTCTAATCTACCTAGCCTCCCCCACCCCACCTTCCACTCCCTAAACTCTTCTATAGTTTCCTCCTTCCTCTTCTATCCCCCCCCCCCTTTTTTCCTTTTTGTCCTACTTTACCGTACCATCATTTTTTTCCCCTCTCCCCTCCTCTAAAGACACAGCTGCCTGATTTACTGTGTACTAACCACAAATATTAAGCTCCCCCTTTTCTCTCCTTTAACTCAGTGTTACTACTGTACATCTAAGCTAACCTTTATTTTATTTCACTTTACAAAGGTCTATCTGCAGACTACCTAAATACCCCTGTAGACGTCCTTCATAACTAGACTTTCTTTATAATGTATAGCATTAGCCTACCAACATTTCAAATTAGATCATCTGACTGAACAAACCTACTTATCTTTGTTTTTCTCGGCTGCCTAACTGCTGCAGAAATTGAAACAACTGCCTTTTTGTCAGTTGGGCTATCTTGCAAGTTTGTAAGCTATGTACCCCCATGAAAGTGAAATGATCTGACTTGATGCATTTCTCCAGAAATGTTATGACTGTAGACAGTTTGGCTGTAGGCCTGAAGTCAGTGCTCATTTGAGTTGCCATCTTTATGGAGAGAAAGAATGTAGTACCTTTTCCATTGTGTTGGGACAACTTTTGGTGATAGTGGTTGATTATGGTAGAAACAAGAAAGGCTAGAGCATCAGTAGTAATTTTGAAGTACTGAAATGGTATGTTATCAGGAGCAAGAGTGGTAGGTTTTAAGGTTAATAAGTTTTTTGACTGTAGAAACTGAGTCTGGGGGCTAACAAGGGAGGAGAAAAACCTGTCTGCCTGCCCTGCAGGTTTAATAAGAGAGGTTACTGTTTGAATTAAGTGGGTATTGAATTCACTGACTATGCTGTCAGTTTTGTTAGATGAACTAGATGTAGGTTGTGTGGGTGTGCAACAGCTGGTTTATCGTAGACCAAACATTTTGCTGGTGTTATAATTTGCTGCCTGTATTAATATAGTAGTTTTTTATTGGTTTTGATTTAATTTTAATGGAGGTTCTGGTACATTTATAGTATTGATGGGCAGCTGTGGTTTTAACTCGCTTACATTTTTTTCAAGGATATGTGTCTCTTTTTCATGAGCAATTTAGTAATTTTTGAGAGGCAGGATGCTGGATTCAATTTAATTATTTTGGATGTTCTTCGTGTTTCACTGTTGCAGTCATAACTGTAGGGTGCTCCTGCCGGCAGGCAGCCCGAGGTCGGCCAGAATCCCAAAGTCTGGGTCCGGCGTCGGCTGTATAGGCTAGTACCCTGACGTCAGTACGCTTTGGTACATAGCCCTCAGCCAATGCCATCTTCTCCAGTCTTTCTTGCCGTGCGGTGGAAAGCAGCTCGCAAGTCGTTGGTTGGCGATTATCGAACAGCGTATTTGGTTGTTGTCGGTCCGAAGTTCTTACTTCTCTTCTCAAAGCTAAGTACCCGGTTGGGGAATCTTTTCTTGTTCCTCCGATGTCAGAAAAAGTTAATAATTGTATAGCGTGTGGGAAACAAATACCTCATAAAGATTTCCACTCTTACTGTCTACCTTGCTTAGGCCCTGACCACGACATTTCTTGTTGTCGGTTCTGTGCCAGGTTCAACTCTCGTACTATCAAGCGCAGGTACGATTGGGCTTTAAATTATTTTGGCAGACGCTTCAATTATAGAATGTCGTCGGACACTACCGGAGTCCAAAAGAAGCGCAAAGACAAAGACAGGCCGCCGAGGTCCAAACAGGACTCGTTGCAGCTGGAGCCAGCGTCCGGTTCGGCTGTCATCAGTCAGGCGCTTTTGCAGCCCCTGTCGTCCGCCACTTCTGAACCGATGGCCGATACGGACTCCCATGGGGAGCCATCAAGGCCCACTATTTTAACTGCTGCAGGACCTTCGGACGTCGCTCCTTCAGATGGGTCTGGAACCGCTGTGCAGGTACCGGCTTCTGAGGGGGTTTTCAGGCCTACTCACATTACTATTTCAAAGGCAAAGACAAAGACTCCTGTTAAGTCTAAAGTTCCAGCTCAAGCTGCTTCTGAATCCACTCCCAAGACACAAAAGCAATTATTGAGGATGGCTGAAGATTTGCTTACAATGATTAGGGTTCTCACCCCTCCTGAGAAAAGGCCTCGACAGGATGTTACTCTGGATTCCTCTGACCAGGCTTCTGTATCTTCTGTTTCTTCCTCAGATCAGGACTATTCCTTTCCCTTATGAGGATTCGATGCTGAGGACTCTTTACCCTCGGCCTCTCCGCCTGAGGATTTTTCTTTGGGGAAACCCTGCATGAGATGAGGGAACATTTTCATTGGGAAGGACAGGAATATTCTGCTTCCAAGAAGAGGCTTAGAGAATTTCTTCTTCTTCCTCAGCATAGGCCTTTAGCTATCCCTCCTGTTTTGGACATTGTAGATGATGCTTTTTCTGAGGCTAATTTGAATCCTGATTCCATGCCTCCTGCTCCTTCTAAGCCTGATAGATTTTATAGGGTTCCTGACTCTCATTTATTTTTATTAAAACCCTTCTGCAGATCCTGAAACTATTTCTCAGGGCTCTAAGGCTGCTAAGGTTGCTACTTCTAAAAATCCTATTCCCTCTGAGAAGGATTCTCGTGCTTTAGACAGGTGGGGAAAAAGGTATATACTTCTGCTACCCTGTCTGTAAGGGCTTTAAATTGCCAGTTTCATATGTTTAAATATCAGCAATTTCTTTTGTCTGTTTTAAAGCAAAAGCTTGCTTCCCTTCCTGCTTGTGCAGAGGATAAGGAACTTCAGGATGTTTTGCATGCTACTGAACAGGATAACAAGCATAGCTTACATTGTGGTTTTGATGCTTTGGATGCTTCTTGCAGGGCTGCTGCCTCTGGTACTGTTATTAGGAGACATGCCTGGCTTCGTGAACAAAGTTTGCCTGAACAGGTTAAGGCTAAGTTATTAGATGCCCCTGTTCAACAAGATGTTCTTTTGGATCTAAGGCTGAGGAAGTTATTAAAAGATGGAGGAAAAGGCAAAGTCTATGCAGACTGTAAAAGATTTCTTGCAAGTTCAGCCTCCTAGATTTTCCAGGAATTGGCCCTCTGAAAATTGGTCCTTTCCCACGCCTGACAGGCCTCAAAGGGGAAGATATAGGCTCCAGAGGTCGTGGTCAAGGCCAGGCCTCTTACAGATCTAGACAATGGACTGCTTCTTCACCTAGAAGGGGAGAAGACAGATCCCAATCTCAAAGAAAGCAAACTCAATGACTCTCGGTTGGGCTTCAGGATCCCTTCACCTGGACGCCTCTCGGAGGAAAACTGTCTCTTTTACAGAAATTGGACTCATATTACCCAGGACAGATGGGTATTGGACGTGATTTTAAAAGGTTACAAATTCCACTTTCACACTTTGCCAAGGACTCACGGTTGGCCAGATCTGCCAAAACTTCAATGGTCAGAGGCCTTAACTCAAGTGGATGCTCTTCTGGCCATGAGAGCCATAGAGCCTGTTCCACTCTCGGAAATGGGAAAAGGGTTTTATTCAAGACTGTTTCTGGTTCCCAGAAAACAAAACTCTTGGAGACCTATTCTGGACCTTTCTGTGTTAAACACCTTTTTGGAAATTCCAAAGTTCAAGATGCTTACTCTACAACAGCTAATTCCAATGCTCTCTCAGGACGCCTGGATGGTGACATTGGACTTAAAGGAAGCCTATTTACATATTCCCATCAGACAAGAACGCAGGAAATTCCTCAGGTTCAAGGCAGGTTCGAGGCACTTTCAATTCTCTGTTCTGCCCTTTGGTTTATCTACTGCCCAGAGTCTTCACCAAGTGCCTGGCACCAGTAGTGGCTTACTGCAGACTTCAGGGGATCCAGATTTACCCCTATTTGGACGACTGCCTTATTCAGGCAGACAGCAAAGATCTTCTGCTTCAACATCTGGACTTTGTTCAACGTCTTCTCCTCCTACTGGGATTCTCAGTGAACATAAAAAAGTCACATTTGATCCCTTCTCAACAAATGGTATTCTTGGGAGCCCTGTTAAATACAACCTTACAAAGGGCCTTCCTCACTCCAGAAAAACAAATTCAGCTGGCTTCTACTTTCAACACCTTGGCAACTCTATCTCAGCTCACTGCAAGGAAATTCCTGCAGGCTCTGGGCTACATGGCTTCCTGCATTCTGTTGATTCCAAACGCAAGGCTTCACATGAGAAAGCTTCAATGGTATCTGAAAAGTGTATGGTCACAGCATTACCACGATCTGGATATTCTGATTCCTCTGATCCCCTGCCTTCAGAAGGAGTTCCTCTGGTGGTCCAGGGCATGCACTTCAAACGAAGGAAAACCTTTTTGTCTTCCTCAACCTACTCAAATCCTAACCACGGACGCCTCGGATTATGCTTGGGGAGCACACTTTCTAGACAATTGCCAGCAGGGAACCTGGACAAAGGACCATCTTCACTGGCACATCAATCTGAAGGAAATGTTGGCAGTTCAAAACGCCCTTCTAGCCTTCAAGAATCTTCTACAACCAGGCCTCTGCTAATTCCACAGACAACACCACGGTCATGTGGTACATCAACAAGCAGGGGGGTTCTCATTCATACCCCCTTTGCAGACTAGCTATGGGTTTATGGGACACAGCTCTAAATTTGAATCTACATCTCCAGGCTCAATTCATTCCAGGGAAACAGAATCTCTTGGCAGACAGCCTGAGCAGAAACATTTCAGATCCTCACGAATGGATGCTAGACACCAACTTGTTCAACAGGATTACTGCAGTTTGGGGATGTCCCCAGATAGATCTGTTTGCATCCCATCTCAATCAGCTGCCTCGCTTTTGCACCAGGTCCTTCCACAAAGCAGCTTGGAGAGTGGATGCCCTGTCCTTCAGCTGGAGAAGCCTTTCAGCATATGCCTTCCCTCCTCTTCCTCTACTACCTCGGGTATTACTGAAAATAAAACAGGACAAACCCAAGTTCCTCATCTTGATTGCTCCAAATTGGCCTCGACAGTTTTGGTATCCAACTTTAAAGCTCCTGTTCTCAGGGCCTCCTTGGATTCTCCCACTGAACCCTTCGCTTCTGTCCCAGCATCAGGGTCAGTTACTACATTCCAATCTCAAGACCCTTTGCCTGGCAGCTTGGCTCTTCAAAGGAATTTGATTCCCTCTAGTCTTCCCAAACAAGTTTTGGATGTTCTTTTGGAAGCTAGACGGCCTAGCACTAGGAAATCCTATGCCTCTAAATGGAAGAGGTTTTCTATTTGGATGCAGGACCGAGGTTCTGATCCTCAGGTTCCTGATCTCTCTTCTATTTTGCTTTACCTTTCGGAACTTTTATCTAAAGGACTTTCCTTTTCTTCCATTAAGATTCATGCTTCCGCTATCTCTGCGCATTTCAGTTCTGATCCTCCTGTATTTTCTCCTCCTTTAGTGAAGCAGATCTTGAGAGGGGCTAAAATTTGGCCTCCAAGGACCCCTCCTGTCCCTGCCTGGGATCTTAATTATGTTTTAGAAAAACTTACTTTGCCTCCTTTTGAACCTGCTGCATCTTCAGATATTAAGTTTCTATCCTGGAAGACTGTTCTTTTGTTAGCATTGTCCTCTGCCAGAAGGGTCTCAGAGTTGCAAGCTCTCATGGCTGTGGAACCATACCTTATTTTCCATCAGGACAGAGTATCCTTGAGGACCAATCCTACTTTCATGCCTAAAGTGATTTCGAAAGTGGCTTTAAATCAGACAATTCACCTTCCTACTTTCTTTCCAAATCCTCAAAACAAAGGGGAAAGGATTTTGCATTCATTGGATGTGCACAGACAGTTACGATTTTACCTGGACAAGACTAAAGATTTCAGAAAGTCTAACCAATTGTTTGTTTCCTTTGCCTCCAGTTCTCTTGGAAAACCTATTTCTAAACAAACTATTTCCAAATGGATTGCTTATGGAATCAGATTTTGTTACACTCATCATGGGAAACAGTTTCCAGGTACCATTAGAAGTCACTCTACTAGAGCAGCTGCCACTTCTACAGCTTTCCTCAGAGGAGTCCCTACCAAGGATATCTTGAAGCTGCCACTTGGAGTTCTGTGCATACTTTTTCCAAGCACTACAATCTCCCCTTGTTTTCTAAGTCCAGGGCAGGCTTTGCCTCTGCTGTCTTGCAGGGTATTCTTGCCTCCCTTCTTCTATCTAAAGCCTCCTCCCTTTTACACTGCTTTGGGATTCCACCCTACAGTTATGACTGCAACAGTGAAACACGAAGAACATAATACAGTTGTGTACACCTACCATAAATGTAGATGTTTGAGTGTCTTCACTGTTGCAGTCGGGGTTTCCTCCCTCCTATCCCCTCTTTTCCTTTTTTGTGGTGTATTTGTGTTTCCTTGTTGGATTCATTTTTGGTTTGTTGGGAACTTCTGACATCTAGGGCAAGAAAGGCTGGAGAAGATGGCGTCGGCTGAGGGCTATGTACCAAAGCGTACTGACGTCAGGGTACTAGGTTAGACAGCCGACGGACCCAGACTTTGGGATTCTGGCCGACCTCGGGCTGCCTGCCGGCAGGAGCACCCTACAGTTATGACTGCAACAGTGAAGACACTCGAACATCTATATTTATGGTAGGTGTACACAACTGTACTTTCTTACTGGGGCTAGTTCATTTAGTATGCTAAGGAAAATTGAATTAAACTGAACTACAGCTTCATAAAGAGGAAGGGTTTGAAGAGACCGCTAGTTGACTGATTTTAATGCTGCAATAAGTAAGTCCACTAAAGGAGAATAGGTTATGAGCAAGATTGTATGATGCTTTATTGCAAAGATGGGTAGGTGATCACTTAAGGCATCTGCTAAGGCTCTTGTTGAGATGATTTTGTTTAGGGAGTTGGTGAGAATCCAACCTAGCGTAGAGGCTATACCAGAATTTCTTGTTGTGAGAGATGAAATTAGCTGACTGAAACCATATAAATTAATGGCATTAGAAGGATTGCTACTGTCAGTATTCAGGTCTCCTAAAATGATTGTCTCAAGTGAGATGTTGGTTGATACCAAAGAGAGACGTTCCTCAGCAATAACTCTTATTTCCTGGAAAAGTAAACTTCTGTAATGCAAAGGCTTTTGTGATCCTTAGCTTGCAAGGATACTATAATTATTTTGGCACTGAAGAGGGAGGGGTAGGCTTATTTGAGACCTAGAGAGGCTAATGGCTTGTAGATAATGGCCACCGTTACACCTTTTTATGGGTTCGGTCTGATCTCAAGGTATTATATCCTTGCATGAAGATTTATTTTTCTTTTATTTCTTGTTTAAGTCAAGCAAAGAATTTATTGTGCAGGTGGATGCTTCAAACAATGGAGTGGGGGCTGTACCTAACCAGATTACTTCAGAGAGAGAGAAGAGCACCCAGTGGTTTATCTTATTCATAGGCTCCAACCCAGGGAGGAACGCTACTCAGCTGTAGAAAAGGAATGTGTAGCCATAGTGTGGGCACTGTTAAAACTTCAGCCTTATCTGTATGGAAGGAAATTCAATATAGTTACAGACCACATTCCCTTAACATGGCTACATCGAGCCAACCAGCAAAATGCCAAGTTACTAAGGTGGAACCTAGGATTGCAAGCATATGATATGACAGTGCAGCACCGCAGTGGGGTTTGCAATGCCACTGCAGATGGGCTCTCAAGGCAGGGAATGGGCTAAGGTATTCCCAGATAGGGTTAACTTTCTCAAGCAACGTTTCTCAAAGATCACTTGAAAAACTAACTTGAGTTCTCGTGGGGGGTTGACTTGTGCGGCTGCCAGCCTAGCTAGCTAGAAATTTGTAAATAATCATATGTCATTTGTGAATATCCATAGGCTTGTCTTAACAAATGTAAGAGAACTATATATTGTGTGTGTATTAAACTGCTGGTGCAGAAGTGTGTGTTAAACTGTGTGTTATGTGCTGAGCTTCAAGAATGTAACTACAGTGTACCCTACTGGAAAAGAACAGAGTTAACTTGCAGACTCGAAGAAAATAAGTGAGTTGTTTATGATGGTGGATTTACCCATGGTTGGTGTGGTTTGGTCACCAGGGTGAAGCCCGAGTGGCCAAACAAAGACAACCATGGGCAAATCCAGCATTACCCACACCCAGAAGTCAGTTATTGTGATTATACAATGACATTATTTAAGAAAAAAATACTTACTTTTCTTAAATAATGGCATTGTATAATGCCTCCTTGCTGCCCTTCTGCAGCTGTCCCGTATTCTGCGGCAGTTCTGATGTACTGCGCATGCATATGGTTACGCAGTACATCAGAACTGTTTGTGTGTGTGTGTGTGTGTGTGTGTGTGTGTGTGTGTGTGTGTGTGTGTGTGCATGTGTGGAAGCAACGGAGAAAGGAAGATCTCTTTTGCTTTTTTAAAAGCTGTTTCGCTGTGTTAGCTGATACTACCTTATAATCTGGGCAGAAGGGGGCATAGCTAGTAAACCTCTGCCAGCCTTTCCCAGGAGTGACTGTGTGTTTGTATATAAATCAAATCTCAAAGTGTGTATGTGTCAGCTACTTGGACAGGGACATGAAGCACTGGTTGGACAAAGAGAGTGCTGGAGGTTTTGGCTTAACTACTTGGCTGAGATCTTAACCCTATAGCTGTGCCAGTGGGAAGTCTTATTGGGGATCTGGAGAGAGAGGGAGAGGGAGAAACCAGACCAAAACTGTCACTGATCTCTCTGTGCACTTAAGGGAAATTGTACTTTACTGTGTGTGCACTTGTCATCCTCCCAGTGTGCACGTCCCTCACCGGTGCTAGTAGTGAGGATTGAGGCTCCTTGATTACTGGGCCAGTGCAGGGGCGTCACAGAAAGAGGTACATAGTAACAGGAGAAGAGACTAGGGTCTGTAAATTAATTGGAGACATGTAATGTTTGAGAGATGATGTTGATATGGAGAGTTGTGTATAGAGGTAGATGGTGGTAAGATGCAAGGTAAGCAACAGTTGTGAGGGATAGTAATTTAATTGTGCAGAATAGTAGCATTGTAGATTTGGAGTAAATAAGAATAAAGCTGAAGAAGAGAGGAGGAGTGAATGTGAAAAGTAAAAAGAAAATAGATGTTAAAACTAGGGAGTATTTAAGAGGGTGATGTGAGGATAAGAGGAAGGAATTGTTAAAATTTGGGAGGAGCTTGAAGGTAGTACTAGGAAGATAAAGTTTGGTGGGTGTGTAAGAGAAAAGTAGGAATGCCTTTTTGAATGTAGGGGGAGGGTATACAAGGAAGACGTGTGAGGTTTAGCTTAAGATCCAATTGGCTGGAGTATTAGAGATGTGAGGAAATGTAACTAGAGTATGTCTATAGTTATGTTTATGCCATTAAAAGGGGTGAGAAGAAGGTAGAGTTTTTGGTGGAAACTAGGTTCTGTAAATGTAATGGAATGTGGGGTGACTGGGGAATTGGGGGTGGGAATGGAACGTAATAACTGTGGGCATGCTGAGTGTGAAGAAAGACGGAAAGCTGTGAGTTATCAATTAGGTAACTGCTATACAGATTTCTTCTGCCTTTAAAATGTATTTAAAATAAAAAAAAGCTGCTTTACAGAACACTGCTTAGAACAGATATGTATCTCTGCAGCTTGAAGAGGTGTTGCAGTTCATATTGTAAAGTTGAATTGTGTTTATTTTACAGTGGAAATTGGTCTTATTATTGCAAGTCGGTCAATAGATTTCCCTACAAGTCTTAACTGCAGTCTTAACACAGCAGTCAGTTGACAGTGCTTATAAATTATAGTTGTAAAACTTCAAATAGTACAATAACTTTGCAAATAGCTAACTTTCTGTGCCTGATGGGAGTTCCAAATGTAGTATTGTCATACTGTGATACTGAAACAATTATCAGGTAATTTAATACTATTAATTCACTTCTGCATGCAGCAATTCATGTAGCCTTTTACAAAAGTTTGATTTTCACAGCAAAATTAAACAGAGCAATTTCAAAAAATTGCCAGTGTTCTCCTAATAGTTAGAAGCAGTAGCAGGCTACACTGAGAGAAGATACAGCAATATGACGTAAGCATAAAAATCAATAACATTTTTATTTAAAAAAAATACATTTACTGCTCTTTTAAAGTGACTCCTGCAGTCTGAATGAAACTGTTTAGGATAGCAGCTGGATGGAAACAAGGAAGGAAGGCAGAAATTTCAGTGAGCTAGTTGCTAACAGAAGGCATGTGAGGGTGATGAGGTGAATTGCAACCTCATGGTGAGGATGAGCTTATGGAAATTATTGTGTTGTAGACTTGCTGTCTCTGTACTGTACAGCTCCCATACCAGCAGCAGGTTATCACTAAGAGCATCTCTCAGCTGCTCAAAGACTGAGCACCTGCAGTGGAGTATTCCTTTATTCCATTACTGAGATGCTCCAGTACTTGTAGCTTTTTATGTACATAATCCCTCTGCATAAAGGTGGCACCTCTGCAGAATTTTTCAACTATAAACCCATTGCAATCTTATCACAACTATACAAAATCTTAGAAAAATGCATTCATATACAGCTGTTTGTTTATCTTCTGTCTAATAGCCTTTCTAGCACACAACGCTACTTTCACCCATATCATAGTACTACAACTGCCCTATCAACCAATATAGAAATGATTGGAATCTAGTATCTTCCATCTTCTTGGACCTGTCCAAAGCATTTATTTATTTATTTTACATTTGTTTACCAGGAAAGTGTGACTTGGAACAAAGCCAATTTTCAGTGGAGGCCCAGAGAGAAATGCTCCAGATGCACGTCTTTGTAACGTGGGAGGAAACTGGAGTGCCCGAAGAAAACCCACACAAACGCAGGGAAGACATGAAGACTCTGCAGAGAGGGTACTGTAGCCGAGAATCGAACCAGAGAACGTCTTGCTGTGAGGGGACAACGCTACCCGCTACACCACTTCACCGTCCTGATACTGTTTCTCATCAAAAACTGCTTAATGAATTCTCCCTACTAAAACTCAGCCATTCCTCACTCCCATGGTTCCTTAGTTACTTAACTAACCATCAGCAGTCTATCAAATGGCAACATGACCTGTAGTCCTGCTTACCAGTTACCATGAGGGTTCCACAAGGATCAAGTCTAGGGCCCCTGCTTTTCACTATATTCACTAATAGACTTTACACAGCTACTTCTACAGCCTCCATTGTCTAGTATGCTGAAGACTCCACTGTCATCTGTGCTGCACCTACACTAAAAGAACTTGAAGCTAAAACACAACAGTCCTTCCTAGCAGTAGAAACCTGGCTAGCAGAAGCACAACTAATCCTAAACCCATCCAAAACCAAACTCATGCTCTTTCATCCCAGGAAAGCATGCAACCTCAAAACTCCATTCCAACTAGTATCTTCCAACAGTGCCATAATATTGACAGTAGACCAAACAAAATTGCTAAGTGTAATAATACACAGTAATCTGAAATTCGATTTACACCTATCACAGACTATTAAAAAGTCATACAAAAAATAGGGGCTCTCTATAGAGTCAAGCCCTTGCTGGCAGCACAAGACGAGCAGCCGCTAGAACCCACCTTTTCTCCACCCTACTTTGTCTCCCCTATCTTCACCAACCTAAAGAAAACTGATCTAACCAAACTAGAGACCTGCTACAATGAAACTGCTTAATTTTGTACCAATTTCCCCCACAGGTCTCACCACTTTTCTGCCTTACAACTACTAAACTGGCTAGAATTAACCCATTACCTAACCTACATTCAGCTCCTCACTCCCACAGCTTGGTTTAGCAACCAGAAATAAACTCCCACTCTTAAACAATTACTCCAACCCTGTACTAACACTCTAGTCTTCTGATCCACAAACAAGCCGTTATTGCAAGTATCCAAAAGCAACAAATGTTACCAGTGTCTTTCTTTGCTCTAGCTGTATATCCAAAGTCTGGAATACTATACCCATGCAATCATATCTTCTAACAACAAAACTCAATGTAAAAATATACTCAGGAATTTCTTCAAAAATAAATGGCTTTGCCCTTGCACTTCTCCTGATTAAATCCTCCTCCTATGCTCAATTTAGCTAAACCAAATTATACCAGTTAATACCACAGAGTTTATCTTTCTCCCGTATTTAAGTTACTGTATCTCTCTCCCTCTTCTCCTTTCCTACACCACCCTTTTTTCTCCTTTTATACTAACTCACACCTTTCCTTGATTTATCAGCTAGCCCTGCTTCAATATCTTTTCAAAACATTCTCTCCACTGACCATTTCCTGCAGTGAGTTTATTCCTAGATCCAGATCCTGACTTTGCCATACGCATTATGCACTGTGACTTGTAGAGTAAGTCCACTATCTATTATAGACTATACTGATGCTATATGTAATCTAATGAACAGATCAACTAACGACTTTAACTGTATATATTCATGAAATAATGTTTTTAACTTCTGTTTTACTCTTCTGTTTCTCAGATATGTATATGGAGGTCATATTTCACTAAATGTGGCCAAAGCAATTTGTTCCTGTATGCTTCTAATTGTATTACATGTTTATATTTTTATTACCTGTGGACCTTTTCTGCCTGGGTCTCCACTGAAAATGGGCTCTGTCCCAGTTGGACTTTCCCAGTAAACAAATGTTAAATAAAGTTTTCTACAACTCTTTCCCTTGAAATTCTTTAAGGTCTAATTATTTCAGGGAACATGGATTAATAATCTGCACATATGGGATACACAGCCTGTCTGAAATGGAATAAATCTGTACCCAGTCTGCCTCATAAATGATGTGAAACTCTTCTTTGTGCTGTCTTCTCTTCCTTTAGATTGCTGTTGTAGCATGCGGTGAATTCAGCACAGCTGCAAATGGTATCGTTATATACTGCTTGAATTTGTACTCTTGGCCAGACCATTGCAATGTTTACTCTTTCTTTACACTGTATTGTTCTCTCTTGTATAACAAGTCTTGTATCCCTTCAAGCATTTTCTCAGTTTATTGGGAATATTACTTATGAGTTTTGATTAGGCCAGCATTTCCTTCTGTCATGTCTCTGAAGATGAATTTATAAGCCATTGTGAGTATATTTGTGAAATTATTTCACCTTTTCTTCAGTAATTGGTAGCTGTGGTATTAGTCAAAGAATCTCAAGGTCTTCCAGGAGGTTTTGTTTTTATAGACTGAATGTTTACAGTGTCACTCTTTGATCCATATTCACCTTGCCAGCAACCATCATCATCTGCCATCAGGAAGAAAAAAAACATTTCAGGCCTACGATGAATTTATGAGAACCCATCCAGTCTTCAAACATTGCATTAAAGTTGGTTGAGGGTATTACTTTGATATGTGATGCAAGATTATTCCACAGACTGGAAGCACTGAGTAATAACTCCGTCTTCCAGCATGTCTTATTTATCTGTTGATGAAGATTCAGTTCTTCATTTCTTTTGTGGTGATGCATGAGATTAAGGAGGATTGGTTCCTTAACAGCATGGAATGCTAGAGCTGGAGTATAGAATGAAGCTTCAGTCCTGCCTTGCTAGCTGATGGTTTTGTCACTGATTTATTTTAACTAAAAAAAAAAATCTGAGATCTTTCTAGCTGCATAGTGTGTTTGCACAGATGCATCTTAAAAAAGGATAGTCTATAATTGGTGTAATCA
Organism: Protopterus annectens; assembly: GCF_019279795.1. NCBI lineage: Eukaryota > Metazoa > Chordata > Ceratodontiformes > Protopteridae > Protopterus > Protopterus annectens. The sequence goes on along the minus strand of NC_056734.1, from coordinate 985,395,064 downwards.
TGGTAGAATATAGAGGAATGATAACTTTTGCCTCTGTGTGATCTACTTTTAATTTTTAACTAAGCTAGATAGAAGGTGTGAAGCCCCAACATTGGCCCAGTAATCAAGGAGCCTCAATCCTCACACGGGCAACAGTGGGGAATGTGTACACTGGGAGGATGACAAGAACACACACAGTAAAGTGGAATTTCCCTTAAGAGCACACAGAGATCACGGTCAAGTCTGGGGCTGGTTTCTCCTGATTCCCAATAAGACTCCCCACTGGCCAAGCTAAGACCTCCAGTACCCTGTCTGTTCAGCCAGTGCTTCATGTCCCAGCCCAAGTAACCGACACACACTTTGAGATTTGATTTATATACAATACGTACACACACACACACACACACACACACACACACACACACACACACACACACCTAGGGATGGCTGGCACAGGTTTACTAGCTATGCCTTTTCTGCCCAGACTGTAAGGTAGTTAAAACTTCCACCAGTCACTACTTATCAGTTACTTAAGGGCCTTAACAAAGGGTGTCCAATCTTACTGTGTAATGTTACTATGAATCCAAATAGTAGTCTGACCAAGAGTAAGGCTATTTAGGAGTGGCCTGGACAGTGTTACCAAATACATATGCAAGTACTGTCAGAGCTTAAATGCTTCTCACAAATAGCTACAAAAATAGGGTTGAATATATTTAATAATAAGTAATAAAAGAAGACAATACTCAGTAAACAAACATAGTTACTTCAGAATCACATGAAATATCTAAAACAACATTTAAAACAACATTGTAGGACAATCTCAAATAAATGAAAACATCTAGGCTATACTTAGCTATATTCCTAACTGTAGCTAAGAGAAATTACTGTATCATAGATTGACTTTACAGCAAGGCAAGTACAGATGGTGATGAGTGGATATTCTTGTTAGGTCAAAGACAAAATACAAAATGCCCATTCTGTCTCCGAGAGTTTTTAAATATCAGCTATTTCTGCTGAGTTAGCTTGGATGACATCACTTTTTGTCACCTGACTTCAATTCCCAGGCTAAACCTCCTTTTGTCAGAAACTAACAGAATTTAATATTTCTGTGTGAAAAATACATCACTCAGATGTTTGCTCAGATCCTGAAAGTCATAAAACAATAAAATACATTTGTACCTCAAACCTAGTAATTACTTCTCTTCCAAGACAATGCAAAAACTTCTAGCTCTAGACATTTGTCTGCTACACTGAAATTGAGAGATAACATATTTTGTTTATGGCCCAGCTATAAAGTAACTTATCCTCAACTATTCTTTAGTTTTGCAAGTTAATCTTCTATGTTCCAATAGGGTTCACTGTGGTTATATCATTGAAGCTCAGTACTGTACAAACCCTGTTCAATACATACTTTTCTTTCAGCAGTTTAATATACACATAACATACAGTCCTAATACATATAATTATTTACAAAATTCCAGACAGCTGGGCTGGCAGTGTTTCCTTTTGTTACATTTCTGTGTAAATCATATTAATATTTTTAAATGACATATAATTATTTACAAAATTCCAGCTAGCTCGGCTGGCAGAATTTCCCTTATGTCACACTTTCCCTCCACCCAAAAACTCAAGCTAGTTTTTCAAGTGATCCTTGAGAAACATTGCTTGAGATGGTTGACTGTCTGGGGATACCTTACCCCATTCCCTGTATTGAGATTCCAGCTGCCTTAGCATTGCTGCTCCCAGTACAGTGCTGCACTGTCCCTTCATATACCTGTAACCCTAGGCTCAACCATAGTAATTTGAGATTTTGCTGGCTGGCTTCCTGCAGCCATAGATCCCTCTCAGACTCCTCCTGCCATCCGCTGCAAATACTCAGCACAAGGGCCTCCCTGTCATGGTAAGGCTTTATGATGTTAACATTGTGCAATTTGCCTGCCTCCTGCCTAGCAGTTCTACCATGTAGTTAACATCACTGACCTTCCTTACTACCTTGTAGGGTCCCTCACGAGCTGCCTGCAGCTTGTTGTGTCTGACAGAAATGAGAGCCATTACCTGCTGCCCCCTACAGCATACCCTCTAGCTGGAGCATTCCTGTCATACCAGACCTTTTTCTGCTGTTGGACTTCTCCCAGGTTCTCCTGGGCCAAGCCCTTGAGATCCTTGAGTCTTGTCCTGAGGTTTAGTACATATGCCACAACAGACTCCTTGTGGGATTCACACTCATCCTCCCACTCATCTCGGATCACATCTAGAGGTCCTTGCACCCTATGCCCATACAGCAACTCAAAGGGTGAAAAACCTGTGGATTCCTGTGATACCTCTCTGTAAGGAAGCAACAGATGGGGCAAATATTTGTCCCACTCCCTCTTAAACTGGTCTTCAAATGCCCATAGCATGGACTTGAGTGTAGAGTTTAACCCCTCAACAAGACCATTAGTCTGGGGATGGTAGGAGGTGGTCTTCAGGTGCTTCACCCCACAGTACTTCCACAGACAAGTCAGCAGGTCTGACATGAAATTGGCACCTCTGTTAGTCAGTATTTCCTTTGGGAAACCAACCCTGCTGAAAATATCTTAAAGCATTTGCCACCTTTTCTGCCTCAGTGGAGGACAATGCCACTGCCTTAGGGTATTTGGTAGCATAATCTACTGCCACAAGGATATACTTCTTCCGTGTGGAACTTGGGGTACTCAGAGGCCCCACAATATCCATAGCTGCCCTTTTGCATCAGTAGTTTAATGTACACATAACATACCATTCTAATACATATAATTATTTACAAAATTCCAGATAGCTGGGCTGACAGTATCTCCTTTTGTTACATTTCTTTATACATCATATTAATATTCTCAAATGACATATAATTATTTATAAAATTCCAGATAGGTCAGCTGGCAGTATTTCCCTTGTGTCACAGAAGGATTTCCTGATTACTGTTGCTATGGGGTTGACTAAGAATTGGGAGTTGTCTGAGTAGGTGGCAAGAACTGTGACAACTGTATTAGTGTTGAATGGGGTGCTGTCTGTACTGTAAGCTGCTGTCAGTATTTGTTTACCAAAGGGGCAATGCTGCACTTCTTTGCATTTAATTTAAACTTATTTCTAATAAATCACTGATCTGTGTAATTTAACCCTTGGTGTAGTAACATGGTATCAGATGTTGGGTCTTCTGAAACTTAGCCTTATGTCTGTATTTCTAGTTTGGAGATCTGAGAAGTAGATGCTGAAGAGGAGTCTGTCCCAGTACTGAGCCCCATGAAATGCTACTAACATGTTTTTACTTTCTGAGGTGGCACCTGCTGCTTTAGCTGTGTATGTCAGCCAGTTTGCTATCCATCTTAAAATATAAGGATCTGCATTTAGGTCTTTAAGCTTATTATTCCAGTCTGGTGAATATTTTTAAGACCCTTGCTCAGATCCATGTGTGCTTTATGAACTCCTTAGCCACTATCTGCATCTTCACTGACTTTCATTAAGAAGTATTGTAAGTTAAGTGGGTGTAATTTCCATATGTCAAAACCGTATTGCTGCAGGTCTAGAGCAATAAGATTATTTTATAGCTTGTGAAATCCGGATATAATTTGCATGGTTTTGCAAATTAGTCTTGTTAAGCTGAATGGTTTATAGTTCCCAGGATCTGAGATGGAGCACTGCATCATGGAGTTGCATAATAGTAACCATTTTCCATACCTCAGGAACATACCCTATGGCTATGGTTAAGACGAATAGTTTGGCAGGGTTCTGAGAGGGTTCATTTAATACTGCTGATTAACAAACCATTTATGTTGTAGGAACCCATCAAGGTGTTAATTTTAGCTTTTGAGAGTGCAATTAGAATATGTGCCATAATAATCTTGGGAAGGGGTGGACTCAGGAATCTGTGAGCTTCAATAACTACTTTGGTATGAGGTTGACACTAACTATCTACAAGTATATTAACTAGTATCTTTTGGCACTAGTCATATCTGTACTGTTTGATGGAATGTAGGGCCCTTGTGACATTATGGATCATGGCATCAGAAGGACAGCTGCCCACCCTATCTTTGTCCATCCTGGTGAGAATAGAGTCAGTGTAGCTGATAGTGGACATTTGTTTGGATCTACAAATTTAGAGGCAGAGGAAAGTTTGCAGTCTGCATCCTGATAGCTTACCAAGTTTTGTTGTTATAATGGAGTTGTGTTAGTGGATTGCTCCTGAGGCGTTTTTGAACTATGCCTGGCTGGAGAGAGAATTATTTTATTGCCTTCCTGTATGTTGGTTAGTGTGATCTTATACAGGTATGGTTACGTTTGTGTCTTCTACTGACTGACTGATAAAGTGAGAGGGTGATCACCAGGTTAAGAAGTTACAACTTGCACAAATCACGTCATGCTGATCCAGGAACAGTTGGTTATCGGATAACATTATGTAATTCCTACACTGCCTCAGAATGCCAAATGCAATGAAGCTGGCAATAAAATGGACATAAGTAGACTGAGCTTCCATGTTTGCAGGATGGAATGAACTATTGAGGGCAGGAATTGATGTATTGCGCCAGTTTAGTGTAAGCAGAGTGAATATGTTAGATAAACCATGTAGTGGGGAAGATGTACTAGATGAGGTAAAGATGTGCTAACACTAATACTAATACAGCTACTAGAACCTCCAGAGAGAATATTATTTAGTAATGTCTAATCGAAGAACAATTACAGCTGTGGTTTGGTACAGTATACAGATTCCATATAACAACTGTAGTATGAGGACTGAAAAGGTAGTGCAAAGTAAACACAGTAAGATCTGGGACTAGTACACAAGTACTCTTTGGTACAGTTCAAAATTGGAGAGTAATGCATGAATGTGTTATAATAGTACAGTGAAGGCTGAACAGGTTGTAAAATTGCACCAGCATACTGCAGAATAGCCGGCTCAGGTGCCACCAGTAATATGATTGGAGGGTGGCTAAGACGCGGCACACCATGGGCTCAATTCTCACCAGTAGAATGAGGAAAGGTTGACATGGGTGACAAAAAACTTACTTCAAATGGTCATTAGGGTACTACACAGTGATTGTATTTCAGATGACACATTATACATGCCTCACTGAGTCATTAGGCTCAAGTACCAGGCAAAGATTGTTTCTAGCATTTTTCACAAACTGTTGCCACACACTTCCATGTATCCAAATGCATTTCGAGTCAACTAGTTTAAATACTGAGGAAAATGTAGGAAAATGTAGAAATCAGTAGCTGTTGATGATGGAACTGGTCTGCAGTAAGACGGTATAGCAAACCTAATTGGAGGAGTAAACCAGTAGGCTGCAAGCATTCTGTAAGCAAATAGCAGAAGCAGCGGCATGCACATTTTTTTCTTGGAGATTTAAAAGTTCTTTGCTATGATCAAGCCCTTGCACCATAAGTACACATATGGTACAGTCATAGTACACGCAGGTTTAGATGATTTGAGACACACTTTCCTGGATTGTATAAATAGAGACATGATAGAGCTTTCTGAATATGTGTCTGAGGCAAGTAGGAACTTAGTCTTGATCACTGTTCTATAGTTATCAAGAATAATGCCGCAATACAAACAAAAGGCTGTTAACTTCCAACAGTTGGTATAGCTTCTGGTGTCATTCTAAGGGGATGCAATTTATATCTGCCTGGGAGGAGATGTTAGACACACCTGACTGCTTTTATCCCCCGAGGCTTTCATATATTGGCTCAGTTCTTGTCTGTGCCCACAGTGCATTTTTGGGCAAAATCCATCTTCTAAAGCTTCTAACATTAAAAGCAAAATCTGAATAATATAATGTTGTTGCTCAATGCATCAAAGCCTTAACCAAAAACTGCACTTCCTACAACACTCTACATTGGAAAATTCTGATATAGGAATTGTCACAGAGACCTGGCAAAGACCAATGAGAGCACTCAGTCAGTGCAGTGTTACACTACCTAGCACACGTTCAGCCCTACCAAGTTACAGGAACACACTAAAGGCAGCAGTGTCTTCATATTCTTAAAAAATCACCTCTAGACTCACTAGACAAAGTTAATGTGGAATTACTCCATGTGCAATTTACTTTTAATAAACATCATCATATCATAGTTAACTATAGGGCCCATTCTGTGTCCCTCTCAGGGCGTACCTACCACTTAATCAATATGAAGGCCTTGTGCATTAAGCCAAACACTGTTTTCCTGGGGGACATTAACTACCTGTTTAAAAATTGTACATCCAAACATGTATGCCCCGGAATTTCCAGACTTCATCAATACAAACTCTGGACCAGTCAGTCGACACCCTGGCCAGTGGCAATAAAATCCTAGATTTGGCCCCTACCATTATGAGGCAGCTTTGCCTTCTGCCGATTTTAACTTCCTTCTTTGCCAAATTAGACCACAAACAAGTCATATTCACTTTGCTTGCTTACTGGTCAGCTTGAAACAAGAGTTGTCAGATCTCCTACCGAGGTTCTTCAGTATCATCCTCCAAACAGTCTTTGTGTTCGATGAATGGAAGACAGCCCTTGCAGAAAGGTAGGTAGTCAAAGGGCCAGGTCTATATCGCTTCGTCGAAGACTGAAAAAATCAAAGCTGATATGGTTGGCACCATATCAGCGAAAGTGAAAGACATCAAATGTTTTAACTGAAATCTCCGTAAGGGGATATTTCTGTCTACTGCAATGTAGTGCGATCTCGGAGTTGGTATATTTAAGTAGCGGGGGTGTAGGGGGGCTTGCCCCCCCTGCTTGCAATGTTTAGTTGTTTTTTTTTCTTTTTTGTTTTCTTTTTTCATGTTCGAAGTTTCAAAATATCAATAATATGATATCGACCATATCAGATTCAATATTTTGAAATTTTGATGATGTGATATAAACGCAAAGGACCCAGGTAATTATAGACCCATAACCCTGACCAGCGTAATCTTTAAGGTTATGGGAAAGATCATTATGGAATTAATAAATAAAAGTATATGTAACCTACAAAGTGTTGACCCAAGCCAGTTTGGATTAATCAAGTGGAGACGGATCCTGCCTTCTTAAACTGATCAAATCTTTCAGGAAGGTTAGTGAAACAATGGGTGTGAACAGATTGGTACACACCACATATTTAGACCTCGAATAGGCATTCAATACCATCCCACACTGTGGTATCATAGATAAAAGTCTTCCTGCTAAATGTAAATCCCTGTGTAACTCATTGTATAGCACATTGGCTCACAAATAGAACCCAGGAAATTAGGGTGAGCAGCTGTACTTCCTCCAAAAGATCTGTTACCAGTAGTGTGTCCCAGTGTTCAGTCCTTGGGCCCACCCCTGTTTGACATTTTCTTCTCAGAGGTCAAATTAAACATTTAGGGTTTATGGGTGACCAAGTCTGCAGAAGACTGTAACCTTGGTGCATCATAAACTCCCCGTAGGACACCAGAATCCTCCAAGAAGCCTTTTCCCAAAAAGTAGTTGGTGACAAACCACAAACTAAAACTAAATTGCAAGAAATCTATAACTGTATGCTTTGACAAGAATAACTTCCCTAGTAACTATCACATTAACAACCTGCCCCTAAAAGCTGATCCCTTAGTCAGTGATCTGGGAACCTATGTTGATATCAAACTGTCACTTTATCAGAACTTATCAAGTATTGTAAGGTAGTCTGTCTTCATTGCACAGCTTATATTTATAGAAATGGTGTCCATGTTCATGGATGTAAACATTCTACAGTACTCTGCTGCTATCAGATCATTGAATATAATGCTCTATTTGATATGTATCTTTCCAAACACTTGACTGACCCCAACACATTCTCATTAAAAAATCAAGGGCAGGGCCTAAATCACTTAAACTATACAGTCCATTTCAAAACGTCCTCCTCCTCAGTATCATACAAGTGATTAAGAGGTGACCTCTGCCTTGCATGTAGAGTCTCAGCAGACCATGTCTTGTAGACCAGTTACACATCTGCAAACCCAGTGGTAGCATGAATAGCTGCTCAATGGATCTCTTTTGCAACACGAATAGAGCATGTTTGATGGATAGTTATGTATCACAAAGAATATTTGTACTATGGAACCATCTTCTACTCCACATAAAGTGAAATTCTTCACTTACTTCAAATGTATTTTGGATGAATGGATGGGAAACCACAAATTTACCCCCCTGTTTAGTACTCATTTCCTTCATGGATAAAGACAACAAGTAAATGCCCCAACATGTCCTTGTTCAGCCCATTTCTGGGTAATTCATACTCAAAAGTATAAAAGCTAAAAACTACCATGGGAATGAAAGGCCACGCTTCTTATATTTCTCACAGAACAGGAGCCTGTTAAGTGCCTATGAACCTATGCAAAGCCACCCAGTTGAGCTGGGAACAAGAAATAACAGTGGTAGGGTGGTACTTGGCCAAGATGCACTGCTAATAGCAATCTTTAGCAGTCACGCAGCCTAGGTGAGAGACCAAGATAAATGTAGGAATTTGTTACATAATTATAAGCACTTTAGAACAAACCAATTGCATATGTGTAGTGCAGTGGTACTCTCTGTTGCTTATAGTGCAGAAATGTTAAATCTTGTTAGCATGGTCAGTCTAGTAGCAATGTGTAGCTAGGAAATAGTTGTCAGATCAGCCCAGCCAAACGAAGCGAGTATTCTGCTGTGCAGCAGAATTTGGAAGCTACACTTAACTCACAAACAATTACAACAGCAACTCTAAATTTAAACTGGAACAGGCAGAATGCCCAGATCACCAGCAATTTCCTGCTCTCATTAATAAAAAGTGTTCAAACAAACAAAGCACTGATATAATAATTTTAACATATTAGCAGTAAATACACTGTAAATGACTGATATGAAGGTTGAATCCAGTTAAAAATGGCCACTCCAGTTGGCAGTATATAATAAGGAAATACAGCACATGGCAGCCCAGGTAAATAGAGCAGGTCCTACTGAACAGCACAGTTTAAAACTATGTTTTAAAAGTCATATCAGCACAATTTAAAAGTATGCTTTAAAAGTCACAACTAATCATTAATGTTGAGTGTAAATTATCCCCAGATGAGAAAATCTCTAGATTAGTAGTACGTTTACTTTAAAAACACCCAAATCTCTAACACAATAAAATGTATTTGTGACTGGGGGGACTTGCACCACTACCACCAAATGTGACAGACGCATGATACTAGCACAACCAGCAGTGTGACACCAGATGGCAGGATTGCTGACACCAGTAGGCTTTGAAACTCACCCGTGCCAAGCAAGGGTGAAATAATAGTAAGTGCACGAGTCAGCTTCATGAACTAATTCACAAATCGCATCCGCTCATGACAATAAAGTGAATATGCTGTATTGTCTTTGGTATGGGCTTCAACTTCAATACCCAGTCTGTCTTTTGCCAAGCACCCCCAGGCCCTATTTTACTGCTCTTGCTGTAGGCCAATATTGTGTCCCATTATCCATGGTAACCACCATTCATATAAACTTTTATTTACGCATGCACACAAACAAATGCATGCACACACAGCCACAACTCCCAGGGAAGGCTGGCAGAATTTGTCAGTTTCCCATAACTTTTCTTCTTGGCATGCCAGCATTGTCACCAGTCTGGTTAGGGCCAGAGACACCTAGTTATCTTGCTGCTCTTAATCAAGTCAAGTGTAAACACACCAGTTAATTTCACTGGTGGTAGTCCTAAACAGTCTAATGTAAGATATGTGACACAAAGCTTATTAACCAACAGTGTAAATATTGATTACCCTATTCTCAGATAAATAGTGAATACAATTTCTAATAGTAAATAATAGACATCAACAACAAGAGCTTAAAGATTAATAAATTAACCTAGTTATAAGGGAGCAATAGAAATTTAAGTATATTAAACATATGTAGGTTGGCATACACAAAGAATTAAAATAAAAAGCAATAAAAATAGATATTTTGCATACTGAAAAAAATAAGCTGCTGATGCCAAAGTTCCCCTGGCTATACTTTGCTACAGAAATCCTATCCCTAACTATTATAAGTTAGGCGAATTTATAGATGATCTTCAACTACCTTTTCCAGATAGATACACCACTCAGACTAGTCAGTATAACTTCTAACTCTTATAGGTTCATCATTGCAAAGTCCTCCTCCAAAAAGATTTCATCACACGATCTCATCTCCGTTACTGGCCCGAAGAAAAAAATCAAGTAGTTCGACAAATTAATTGTAGTAGAATGTTCTATGGGATAAAATCTTTATCACTTATTCATATCAGTCCTGCAGTGGTGACATTTGCCAGTATATATCCATGTTTGCATCTTCCTCTTGAACTCCATACTGATGCCTTTAGTGATATGCAAATCATTAAGTACATTACATCTCAACATCAGGAATAAAAGCATGACCAATGCACTTTACAGACATGTATGCACTCACAAATCAGCGGTATTCCACTTTTGTATCATTGATAAAATATGGGGTGATAGATCTCTAAAATTGGGTTGGCACAGTTTATTAAATGAAAAAGAAAAAAATGTGGATAGTTAAGTTGGGGGCTCTGATTTTTTACACTCAGAATAAAGAGAGTCATCATTCTTGGTGCTGGCCGCTTTTTTAACTTTGTGCTTACTTTCTTGGCCTTTTGCACCTGCCCTACATGCAAAACCTCTCTTTGGATTGATGCTGTTGTTTCATTTTGCTGGAGGCCCCTGAATGATCGGTTGTGTTTAATAGTTCTGCAGTTATGTATTATTTTATTTCCAGCACATACTTGGTTTTTGGATTTTCTGACTAAAGGAATACTACACCATCCCATATTCATGTATATTAACGCATATGTGCATGGAGATTTGTAAGAGAAGGAACCACTTGAGCTGCCTGGATTCAATCTACATTTTTTCGCCTTGCGACTATCTGAAGGATGGATGTTTACTGGGCCTGCATGGATCAATGTAAGAAGCATGCTTATTGCTATTTTGGCCAAATTTAACTGCGACTATTAACTTTTAGTGAAACTGATTCTTTTTTGGAATAAAGAATCTACCAGCTTTTTCGTTGTTAACAGCAGTGGTTTGCGACAACAGGATCGAAGGTTTGTTGTAATATGTGATGTGATATATGTGAGTTTTAGGGTACTAAGCCAGTTATACAAGCTCTTTTTATGTTTGTTTTTGTATAAGATCAGCGACAACGTGATTTAGGGTTGTTGGGATTTACAGAGCACCTGGGATATCTGAATGTTTTGTGCTTGGTTTTCAAACTCGCTATACACTATCTCAGGACACTGGCAACAAGGGGCCTGATTGGACCTAAGTAGCTAGCATGTTTTTGTAAACTTGGATAAAACCTGACGGTGACTGTTGGTTTATTGGTTAACCAGATGTACTTTTTCTAAAATCAAATTAACCAGCTCTGCTACTTGACGAAGAGGTTGTTAGCAACAACAGGATCAAAGGATCGTTGTGGCTTTGGGATCAGTCAAGGTTTTGTGCTGATATACGAGTCTCTGGATCCAGGCTAGCTCCACATATTTGGCCTTATTGTGTATGCGACAACAGGATCGAAGGGTCATTGTGGCATTTAAGTGTTTTAGACATGTGGACAGTTTAAATAAACACCAACGGTGAACTGTTTATACATTGATGGCCTTGCTATAGTCTGCTTTTTTGAACCTGTTATACATATCTTTTGAGGATGGTAACAATTGAGCTGAAGGGTCATTGTGTCATTTGAATTACGATGCCCATTTGGACACTCTGTATTGAAATTTACAGTTAATTTATGTTGAAATATTTTGCCAATCATAAATATTCTGATGGATTGATTTGTTCATACTTATGCTGTGTATATATTTATATAGTATGTTGGGGAAAACTACTTGAAATTGTCTATAATCCAAACAACACAGCTTGTATTTTACAGGCATTTGAGATATGTATATGATTCACAATAGTGTGTGGGGATTGCTTTTCTTGATAATATCGTATATATGGTACAATTTATGTCCATATAACAGCATGGGTTGAATCTGTTGAAGAATACAACCATTATTATATCAGGGGACACTATTGCAACTATATATGATGCTACAGTTTGTCACAGGGTGATGTACATATATTGTTTTGTGTTAAACATAATAATATAGACAGTTTAAATGAATGGTTGAGCCTTGTTAGAAGAGAGATTTTTTTTCTCTACAAATAGTTTAAGTGAACCCACTGGCATTTTTTCTTTGGCAGTTAGGGTGGCATGTTTTTTAACATAGTTTCATTTCTGGCCCCCTAAAGTTTAAGCTTCACATTTCTTAACATTACTCTGAGGTATATTCAATATGGATTTGATAACTATATTGCAAGGGTTATTAGCTGACCAAAATGATCTTCAGCTGTTGGGTATCCATACAGATAATACTAATACCAGTATAAGTGAGGTTAAGGATCCTAATGATCTATGTAAGAGCCTTTTTTCAAAACTGACTAAAAGCATGACTAACTTACGCAGTTCAGTTTGGCATCTTAAACTATTTAAAGCTTACACTGTTAAAAATATAACCCTCTAGAGGTCTTAGAATTAGGGTGCAACGTTATGTCAACAACCCTGATAATATGTTAAATGAGGAGTGGGCACAAGCACAGCATGATGGAACCATGTCTTTTGCTAGGATATTGTCCTCTTTTTATGAACGTTCAATCCAGACAAATATAACAGAAATCCAATAGATTGAAGAAATGAAATCCAATAGATTGAAGAAATTAAGGTATATGAGGGTCAGACTCAGTATCAGGAGTGTCTTCACAAACTAAAGTTTTACTTGTGATGAAAAAAAAACTTTAGAAACAAAAAAAATGCATAAGTTTCAAAGGGATTTGAGGGACTATGAGCAAGGTTAACCTTTTGGATTTAGGAAAAATGTCACTTTTTCAGATGGGGAACATAGCAGGGCTAGGCCAAAGAGAAAGAGACCTAGAGCTAGATCGATATTAAAGAAATCCAAAACTGACTACAGCAGTACCTCAGGGGAGGAGTCCTCTGTAACTGACATGGAACAAATGCTTGCTCAAGAGTCCCCAGCTTATAAGAAACAGAAAAACGTTGCAGCCTTTTTAGATTTAGGGCACACAGGGGTGGGAGAAAACATCACAAATGTAGAAAATCAGGAAACATTGCTGCAAATGATGATTCCCAAATAGTTGACGTCAAATGTATTGAATATTTCTTCTGTAGTAATATCTGAAACCACAATTAAACTCCTTAACAAGGGATTAACATATGTTCCTGGCTTTTATGTTTATTTAAACTGTTTTTTGGTTAACAGGAGAATTCTCAATCATCTACTGATTTCAGATTTAAAAAGTCTGTTTTTCAGCCCCCGATGGATAAACATGTTGCAATATTTCAAAAATCTGTTCTCAAAGATCTACATTTTCATGGTTATGAAACTCGTATGTTGGGTCACAACTTGTCAGGGGCTGAACAAATAGCTCTTAGGAAACTGAGGAATAGCCACAACATAGTTGTTATTCCAGTTGACAAGGCAGGAGCAATCATCGTTATGGACATGGACTACTATTTATCAGAGGCGTACAGACAACTTAAGAATGGCAAACATATGCCAATGCCTCTTGATCCGACTGACCGTTTTAAGAAGGAAATTGATTCCTTCTTGGAATTGGTTGTTGAGGAAGGGATTATTAGTGCATCAGTTTCACAACATCTCAAAGTGGAAGATCCTCAGAGACAGATACTTTATTTGCTACAAAAATTCATAAAAATTTGCAGAAACCACCTGGTAGGCCAATAGTATCTGGTATGGGCTCACTTACGGAACCCTTATCAGAATTTCTTACCAAGTACTTACAGCCTCTTCTGAAAATGGTTAGGTCTAGGCTCAAAGACATGACTGAATTCCTCAGAATTCTAAGTGATAAGCAATTGGAACCAGGATGGATAATGTGTACACTGGATGTTATGGCCCTATATACAAACATTCCACATTGGGCTGGGCTTGAAGCTCTTGAATATTGGCTCCAAAAAGCAAACCTTTATCCTCCTGGTTCCAACACATTGTTAGTCTGTATGGCAGAACATCTCCTTACAAAAAACATCTTCTATTTTCAGAAGGAATGTTATTGGTAGGTGCGAGGTACGGCTATGGGGGCATCCTTTGTCCTCATTTATGCAGATCTCTTTATGGGATACTTGGAGGAATTAATTATATATGATGAGTCACATAACATTTTTTTGGGTGAGATGGATATTTGGCGGTGATACCCGGATGACTGTTAGTTAGTTTGGTGGGAGGATACAGAATATCTTTTGGAGTTTGTTCAATACCTCAACAATAACAAGTGGGGTATTGAATTTACACTTAATATGCACCATCAACAAATTCATTTTCTAGATGTTGAGATTTGTAGAAATACAGATAATACACTGTCGACCCAGGTATTTCGAAAATAGCCACAATATAACAGTCTTCTTGAAGCTACGAGCTTACATCCTGATTACATCATTAGGAATATTCCCAAGTCCCAATTCCTTCATATCAAAAGGATTTGCTCCTCCCAGAATGACTATGAACATCACAACAATGACTTAATACACAGGTTTAAGGTGAGAGGCTAGAAACCTGGACATATTATAACAGCCAGCAACTGGGCCACAGGGCAGGATAGGACAGAATTATTGAAATATCATGGGAAAACATCACCATCAGAAAATGTTCTTACATTTACAACTACATATGGTAGGAACATTCACGCCATTAGAAATGCAATTAATAAAAACTGGAACATTCTCATGGCAAATGAACTATCTAATCTCCTTCCAAATGAATGTAAGGTCTCATATTGTAGAGGTAGAGCGTTAGGATCTCACCTTAACCATTATAAATCCAGGACAGAAAGGGACCCTATGCAGGATCAATTATCACAGGAGAGAAATTGATTGGATCATTCTCCTGTGGGCATTGCTCTTTTTGTAAACACATGTTAAAATCAAAGAAGTTTACCAATACAAATACCAAATTTATATACATGATCAAACAGTTTGCAAATTGCAGCACAGACTGGGTGGTCTATTTAGCTACCTGTTCCTGCTCTTCATGGGCAGACTTCAGGCCGTTTAGAATTAGGATGTCGGAGCATTTAGATGACATCAGGAATAAACGCATGACCAATGCACTTTACACACATGTATGCACTCTCAAATCAGCGGTATTCCACTTTTGTATCATTTATAAAATATGGGGTGATAGATCTCTAAAATTGGGTTGGCACAGTTTATTAAATGAAAAAGAAAAAATGTGGATAGTTAAGTTGGGGGCTCTATTTTCCCCGGGTCTTAATGATCATTTGTAACATTTAAAAATGCATTTCCCAAAAAAATTCTTTCATGATTTTTTTCATGATGTATAGGGATGCATATTATTATTTCTTTACTGTGCCTTTAAATGCTTTATTGATTGATTGACAATTATTGCTGAATATATAAATGCTTGACTAACCTAGTTATATGGTAATCACTGATGAAGACAAATGTGCTGAAACCGGTCTGATTTTTTACACTCAGAATAAACCAAGTCGTCATTCTTGGTGCTGGCCTCTTTTTTGACTTTGACATCTCAAAAAAAACTCTTCTTGGATTTTTGTCTTTTTTTGTTACATTCACAAGAAAAGACAAGAAGTCTGGAGATCCCACACACTTTAAAAGGCATTTCATGTTCTTTTATATTCAGGAAAACAAAAGTCATATATTCCTTAGCAATGAGAAAAACACTTTAATTGCAGAAGCACAAGAAAGAAGAGAAAGAAAAGAAATACATTACATTTAACTGTTTCTTTTAACTTGGCATCACCCCGATTTCACAGCATTAATAGATTAGTAGTAGATGCAGTGTAAAAGAACAAAGATGGACTTGGAGTAAATAAAAGCAGCACTTTCCTGATGTCTTTGTGACTGCAAGGAAATGCAGCATAAAGCAAAACATCCATAAAGAGAGCATGTTTCATGGTGTAGCACAGTTTAGAAGCTATACTTTAGTCACATTGGGTCAAAAAATAGCTGTCAATTAATCTGGAGGATGTAGAACACTAATAGATGTTCTATTCTTGCTTGAAAATAGTGTTGCAGACAAAATTCTGGCACAATAAACCATATCAACAGAACTGCAGTAAAAGCACTTTAAACACACACAGATCAAATTGGATTAAATAAAAAGCAAGACTTCCATAATGTTCTTGGGATGGGTGGGATCTCTTTAGAGTTCGAAAATACAATTGCAATGTGTAGAAAGGAAATATAGTACAAAGCAGCCTAGTTAAGTAGAGCTTCTGCTGTGTGCAATATCTTGCATGATCTGTAGTTCACTTTCAGGTCATAGTTCTATAAATACAGTACAATTTTCTACTGTCTTGAAGATCCTTGCAGAATTACTTTTGTAATGTGCTATGTCTTTCTATTCTCATGTTGCAGTATTCTCACTGTAGGATTCTCTGCCTCAGGCAACCCTAACATCTGGCTCCTATGCAAAAGCTTAAGCCTAGTTGCTGCTAGGTGCATGGGATGTCACACTCAGGACCATAAACCATGGGCCTTAAATGTGATGTCTACACACACACAGACCTCAGAACTTCTCTGCCTTAGTCGAATGTCAGCTTGCTTGCTTGCTCCACTGCACGCTTCAGAAGATGTCTAAAGATAAGTACCCCGTTGGGGAAAATTTCTGTTTTCTCTTGAGCTTAGGTTGCTCTTGCACCCTTTTAAATAGCCAATGTCATCTAGAAAGGGGAAATGTAAGTGAAGCCACCAGATTCCACACAAGGATTCCCATGAGCTTTGTTTTGCTTAGGCCAGTCCCACCACCATACAACCTGTAGCATTTGCCAGTCGTTCATCCCTAAAACCCTTCATAGTTGTCTGGCAGCCTTGAAACTTTTCGTGGAAAACCAGTGTTTAAAGTGATTAACCTTAGGCTTGGGTCCCGAGTCAGCCGTTGAAGTGCAGCCACATAAAAAGAAGGCCAAGGTTGAAAGGCCTACTGTATCTTGCCCTCCAGCATTGGACGTCCTGCCTGCTACTGATCCAGGGGCTGAGGGACATCTGGAAGAACTGGTCACTTCAGCGGTTACCTTTGAGGAAGCCACCCTAGAATCTCCAGTCAGTAAGTCCTCTGAGGTTATTCCGACGTTAGCTCTGGCTCATGTTGAAGGGGAACCAGGCATCACCGGACAGCCGCCCCTGGTGCCATCTGCCACTAAGACCACTCCTCTTAAGAGGAAGCAAAAAAATAAACATATTACTTCTTCAACAGAACACCAGCCAAGACTGTCAGACATTCTCCAGTCCTTGGTGCAGGTCTTTATGGCTCTTAGGCCCACAGGTTCTCTTGCTACTACCTTGCCTACTCTCAGCCCAAGGCCAGCTTCAGTTTCTTCCATTCCACCTCCTCAAACTCAGAAGGAAGATTCCTTTTCCTCCTCTTCAGAAGAATCATTGACATATACATCCCAGCGAGCTTCTCCCCGAACTACTGTTCCCCAGATGAGGACTCCATGTAAAGAGACTCCATACCAGAAGATATTTATTTTGGGAAGACTGCATTCAAAATGAGGGAGTATTTTAAATGAGATGCCACTCAGATGACCGAGGCTTAAAAGAGGTAATTTGAACTGCTTCAAATGGAGTCACCCTTCCCTTCTGCAATTCTCCCCATGATTCCAGCTTACCTGGATGCATTTGCTGCAGCCTCCAAGACCCCTGAATCACAGCTCCCAGCACTCAAGAGACCTGACAGGTTCTATAACGTCCCTAATGACCACAAGTACCTCGTCAATGTCTCCTAGGGCAGATCCTGGAGTTATTACAGTGGCCCCAGATAAACAATGCAGACAAGTTCCCTCTTCCTCCCTTCTGCCATCCGACAAGGGCAGTAAGGTCATGGACAGACTGCGAAAAGAGATTTACACTTCTTCCACACTAGCCTTTAGGGCAATCAGTTATCAGACCCACATGGTTAAATATGCCCTAGACTTGGTTTCCCAGGCAACAACTTTATTTTCTAACCTGCCTGACTCACCTAACAAAACACAGGTAGCATCTAAGCTCTCATTAGCAGCACAGGTTGCCAGACATTCTATAAAGTGCAGCTATGATGCTGCAGATCCACTTCTTCTGCTTCTGTTATGCGCAGATACTCCTGGGTCAGACTACAGCCTCTGTTTGATGATTTTAAGAACAGAATCTTGGATGCACCCCTAGACAAATTCCTGTTTGGCAAACACTCTGCTGAGCTGTTTAAAAGCCTCCAGGAAAAAAAGCAAAGAACTTCAGGACCTCAAACATGTATTGGTCTCACCTATACCAAAATTCTATAGAAACTACCCAGCCAAGCCCACCTTTGTCAGGAGGGCTCCTGCCCTATCCTCCTCCTTCAAGGCACAGGAAAGGATCCAGAAAGGCTGCTTCCCCCAGGACAGCCACTTCACAACCCACTTCCAAGCAGCCCTTTCCAGGTAGGAACAACAGTGCATGACTGCCAAAGCCACCTACACCTCTCTACCCGCCTCTTTCACTGTCTACCCTTTTGAAAAGTGGTCACCTCAGACCATGGGGTCTTATCAGTAGTGGAAAAAGGGTACTTTATGACCTGGCAGGAGGAAACCCATTCCACAAGGTATATCCTTCCCTCCATAAAAAACAGCTACATGTTATCCCTCAGATCGTCAAGATCTACCTTCACAAGGGACTATAGAAAGGGTCCCCTCAGGCTAAGAAGGTCAGGGGTTCTACTCCAGACTTTTCCTAGTCCCCAAAAAAGGATGGCCCTTGGAGGCCCATTCTGGACTTGCCCCTACTAAATCTCTTCCTGCAGGTCCCTTCTTTCAGAATATTATCCCTTGAAACTATTCTTCCCCTGCTGCCACCCAGAACATTCATGGCCTCTTTGGATCTGAAGGAGGCATACATCCATATCCCTATCCACCCAGACTACGAGGTTGTGGCGCTTTGTTGTGCCATCCTCACACTTTCAGTTTAATGCCTTGCCCTGTGGTTTATCTACTGCACCAAGGGTCTTCACAAAGTGTCTAACCCCAACAGTAGCCTACTGCAGAACCAAAGGCATACAAATTTACCCTTACCTGGATGACCTCTTCATTTTACCAGAAGAGGAAAATACTCACAGGACCCACTTAAAATTCTTTATGTCCCTGCTCCAGAGCTCGGGGTTCACTCTCAACCTGACAAAGTCCTCCCTCACCCCAACCCAAGACCAAACCTCCTTGGGCTGCAAGATAAGAACAGACCTGATGAAGGCTTTCCTTCCTCAGGACAAAGTCCATTCCCTAACCAACTTTTCCAGGAGCCACTACTTTTGGTTAACCACATTTCTGCCAGGCAGTTCCTCCATCTTCTGGCCGTCATGGCAGCTACACTTCCTATGCTACCTGTAGCCAGGCTGCACATGAGAAAGTTCCAGTGGTACTTAAAAAATGTCTGGTCACAACACAATCACCCCCTGGATTTTCAGGTGCTCTTCCTATCTTGCCTAAAGACAGAGCTGAGGTGGTGGATAAAACAAGTAAACCAGAATCCAGGCCTACCTCTGCAACTCACCAAGCCAGAGCAATCTATGCACACAGATGCCTTGGATCTGTGGTGGGGGGCTATTATGAACAGCCTTAATGTGCAGGCTCAATGGGAACCCTCTCTTCAGAAAAAACATCAACGTGAGGGAGATGACAGCTCTCCTTCTAGCCATTCAGACCTTCCTCCCTCTTATTCAGGCAGCCCCCCCCCAAAATCTTCACAGACAACTCTGATGTGTTACATGAACAAATGGGGGGGGGGGATCAGATCCTATTTACTCTGCAGGCTTGCAATACAGGCGTGGGAGTTAGCCACTCAGTACAGTGTTACATTGCAGGCGGTCTACATTCCATCCTAAGACAACCATCAGGCGGATGCCCTCAGCAGATGCTTCTCTCAACATCACAAGTGGCTGTCACACAGGGATGTGTTCTTAAACATTGTCTTTGCCTGAGGGTGGGTACTGGGAAGCATACCTCTCAACTGTACAGATTTTTGCAGAATGTCCTGATTTTTGCTTCACATTTTTGGTATGTTCCTCCTAAAATCTGTACTGTCTGATGTTAATCTTCATTCATTCCTTACTGATGGGTATATTATAAAACTCGAACCACCAGAATGCTGATCAAGATGCTCCAGAAAAAGGTTTATTGCATCAGTTAAGCGCTTTCATCTGCAACAATTCAGATTTACTTCCTGTGTGTATCAAAGCTTTCTTCTTTGTTTGGCTCAACCAACATGGCTTCCGGCCTTACTGATGGGTATCAGTTCCATCCTCAGAACTGAGCCAGTCTTATACCTAGCTCACGCCAGCCAAAAACTCTCAAGCTAAGCTTTACCCATAGTGCCCTTCTCCCAGTTACCCCAGATCTCATTTGCCTTGTTGCCAAAAAGCCATGTCAAGCCAGCTTTCGATTAAGCCTAGGTAAATAACTTTTTTTAATCTTTGAAAATCCTTTTCAACTTTCTTGTTAGTCGCTAGTTTACCCTCTTTCTTGGAAAGCCCTTTTTTCTTTATTTACTGCTCTTTATTACCTTTATTTGAGGCATTTTTTCTCATACCATTGTTGGTATCCCCTGTCCCTTAGCCTTGTGGTAATTCTCCCTATTAACAATGTTGGTATTTTCCCCTCCTGCCTCTCTTAATCCTTTTATTAAAAAAAAATAATAATAATTTCTGTAGCCTACATTTCTTTAGTCATCGACACCAAAAAAATCACTAAAACTGGTAAACAAACAAAAGCGAGCGAACTTCTTAAAATGGACTCCTTTATTCAGTATTGGTTCACTGACAATAGTACGCCAGCTTCATCAGACCAACAAATCAGTTTGAGATATAATTAAGATTTTTCAAACTAAACTTTTAAATGCATCCAAACCATACCAATTAGTAAATTAGATACTTACATGCTAATTGGTCATGTGATCAACTTCTTTTAAAACTTGCTTAAAAAACACTATCTTGTAAAAACACTGCTGAACCACTGCTAACAAAGTGCAGACATAATATGTACCAAGAAAAATGTACAAAACCAAACCCTAGCCTAGGCTATATATGTCTAAATGGCAAAACTTTATAAAAGTAAAGGTTGTAGGCCCCACTATAATATCAGATACTTCTAAATGTACTAACAAAACGATGTTTAATATACAACTTTTTTTATAAACCTTAAAAATAATTGTTAGTAAGAATATTTTACCTCATCCCCTCTTATAAAGCTCTTATAAAAGTTGTTTACTATTATTTTTATTTATATTTTTATATTTACCTATTTAAAGCTTTAATTTTGAGAAGACATTTTATTGATATGTATTCATTAAGCCCAGGGCAAATGTATGCCATGGTACGGATCTGCCACTCCAATTCTGCCTCTTTAGTCATGTCAGAAAAGAAGGGAGCATCTGGTTTCAAACAGTTTGACCAGTGTGGCCGCAAAATGCCGAATTCTGATTCGCACACATCTTGTGTATATTGTCTGAATGTACCTCCTTTATCTGTCCAGCCTCCCTGTGATATTTGTTGAGGGTTTAGTTCTAGAACTCTCAATGAGAGACTAAACAAACTTATTCTGAAAGACCTTCTTAAAACACCTTTTTCAGAGGCTGTCTCTGTGCCTGAGGGTTCACCCCCTCCAAGCAAATCCCATAAAAAGAGATCGCACTTGGTTCCATCTTCACCCAGTGAAAAATCAGAGGAACCAAAGACTAAACATTTAAAAGTGACTGCTGCACCAAAAATGACTGCTGTAGTGCTTTCTATGGTACCACCTACTAAAGTTGTGCCATCGGCACTGAGTACTATGGCACCGCCAGTGCATCTTCAAATTTTGTGTCCCTTGGTGCTATCCAGTGATTTAACTTAGACAGTGACCACAGCACCAAATACAGCCTTTTCTAGCCCAGAAAAACTGACCCTGCTTACTCAAGCCTCCACCGAGACTTCGGTGCCATTGGAGCCATATACCCGATATTCTCTGAAGGCAATTCCTTTTCTGAGGCAGCAGTTTAGCCCCTTCCCAGAATGGCCTGACTCCCCCTCAGAAATGTACACTAGATCAACCAGAAGCCTCTCGGAAATTGATGTGGTGCATCTTGTTGATCAGTTGCTTATGGCTAGAGGGATTACTACTCCATCCAAAACCCCCCATTGGAAGTTGGGGGTACTTCTCCAAGGACTCCAGCTTACTGTCCTCCTTCGACCTCAGAGCAGGCATCGAAGACCCTGGAACTGATGTCTATTCCGGTACCCATGACTACGGTCCCACTGGTGGATCTCACCATAGTTTTCAAGTTGTCCCTTTGGCGTTCGGTTCAGTCGGAACCAAGGCTTTCTTAGGATCATGGTCGGACTGCGTATTTTCTGGTTCTGGGAGCAGCTCCAATGTTTTCTACAATGCCGTCCTCTGTTACAGGGGCTCTTGTGGTACCAGCTTCTCTTGAGACTTAATCCCTGTAGATGGATTCACTGGATCGGGATGTGACCCCAAATCCAAGGTTGTCATTCTCTGTTCCAGGCTCCCATCTCTCTTCAGGTGGGCCTGCATTCCAGGCAATGGAGAGGGCACTTGTCACTGCTGGCAAACCGTTGACGTTGGGCTACCCATTGACTCTTCCCTTTCAGCCGCAACTGACACAAGCCACTGTTATGGGACACTGAGCACAAGAGCCTCAGGAGACCCTATTGCAGGGTGCCCCTTCTTCTGAGTCCTCTACAGAAACCTACTCCCCCCGAAGAAGGACCTAGGAAGAAATTGTGCAAGAGGAAGCATGTTGACTCCCCCGAGGAGTCTCACTGAGGATATGGACTACAATGAAAGGGGAAGAGTCCCTATGGTCACCCCCTGAAGATGTCTCCTTTGGAGACATCCTTGAAATCTTAAAACAGAGGGGTGATTGTAAGCCCTCCAACCTTTCCTCCAAGGAGTCTGTCTTTCTGCAGGGTTTTCATGCTCGGCTCTCTACCTCTTGGTTGACCCCACCTGCAGATGAACTGATACAACTCGTAGTGCAGAGGGCTTGGAAGAATCCTGACACCGTTGAACCTATCCTAAAGAAACCAGGTAAAATGTTATCATCCCTGGAAGAGAATTCACAGTGCTCTAAAGCTCTCCAGTGGATGCTATGGTGGTGGCGGCGACCACAAAAAAGGACCTCGCAGAAGAGAGCCAGATGGTCCACCCACCTAAGAGGGAGTCCCCGGTGGTGGACCAACTAGGGGAAGCGAGTGTTTGCGTCACCGACCTTCGCTATTAGATCCTTGAACTTTCCGGCATGCTTTACTGGGCTCCAAAGAGATCTAGTTTCTAAACACACTGGAAACTTAGCAAGATACGTGTCTGATGAGGCACGTGACAAAATTGCCTCACAGCTAACTAATGACCCTGGAATCTATATCTAACTCGTCCATGCAGTTAATATCCCATGCAACCGAAGGGGCGGCTAGAGCTGCGAGTTCAGGCGTAGTGATGAGATGCCATGCCTGGATGCGCCTGTGTGATTTCACAGACCCCTTTCAGTCTTCCTTCCTTTATGCTCCTGTGGAAGCATCATCCCTTTTCAACTCTAAAGTGAAGGAAACATTAGCCAGGTGTGAGAAGGACGGAAGAACCCTGTCTGCCGTAGGTGTATGTTTCTCCACCCCCCCCCCCCAGCATCCTTATTCAAGGAACCAGCGGCGTGGAAAAATGTGGCACAAAAAGTTTCAGGGTCTTTTTCATGACACATGTGGCGAGTTCTCCCCCAGTGGCATAGGGAGTAACTCTAGTGAAAGATGCCCCTACAAAGTCAGAGGGGGACCGCATAATCAGAGGTCCAGAGATTCTTTCTCCTAACAGTCCTGTCAGCGCTCCTAAAGAGCGGCCTGATTGCTTTCCTCTGGAAGCAGTCGGGACATTTTTCCCTGCATCAAACAGCCTAGCATTGCATAACCACAGATTCTTGGGTGCAGAGGATAATCACTAGAGGCTACAAAATCCCATTGAACTCCTTTTCCAATACAGAAAAACATATTGCCGATGTTCCACCCAGTCAAAGGGAATCAACAGCCGTAGAGATAAAAAAATCTGTCAAAAAAGAGTCATCCAAACAGTCCCACCAGACTAAATAGGAAAGCTTGAACAGCCTTTATGGAATCCTTATAAAAATAAAACAAATTGCTGGCATCTTTTGAAGGCACCCATTCCTTCTCTGGAGTGAACTCCCCAAGTACATTAATCCATGTAATGCACTATTTGCCTTAAAAAAAAAAAAGAGCTGAGCAACTGGATGGTTATTCATAAATTCACTCCTGGTATGTCTGGCCTGGCCCTGGTTGAAAAGAGAGAGAGAGCCTGGGGGGGGGGGGGGGGGGGGTACTGGGAAGGTAGAAATGGCCTTGCAGCTCAGTTTCGTTGTGACTGCTTATGATCCTTTGCACTCCTGTCCCACTGTCTTTATTGCATTCTCAGAATTCATGATATTTAGTCTTTTATTACAAGAAAACAACTAATTTTTTCTTTGACCACATGCATGTTCTTTTAAGAGCACTTGTTTTGCATTTGCACAACTTTGCAAAATACCCTATTTTAAAACAGATTTTGAAACTTGATTTTTATAGCCACTATTACTGTGTACCTGAGTTTCAAAAATGCGATACTTTCTCTGGCCTCCATCTTTGTGGCTTTCTCTTTCATATATGTTATTTTTATAAGACATGATTTCCTGTCTCTTCCATTTGTTTTGTTTTATTTTATTATGTGAAGAATATTATACCTTGCATACTTTTAACTATTTAATAATTTTAGCTGAACACTGGTAATTTTGCCTGCTCAACACACATCCAGCACTTTATTTCATCATTTCCTGTACCACAAATTTTTCTGTTTCTTATTGGAGAATTGAGCAATTCACCAAATTCATAGTCTTTTTGATATTTAGATTTGTAACAGATTCACCTGTAGTCTAGATAAGTGTTTGTACTGTTGTAACATTTTACGGCTTATTTCCCAGCAGTGTTCAAGGAATACAGTGCAGTAAACATCTTTAGATTTTTTTCAGTCAGTCCATTTGCAATAAGGGATCAGTCGTATTTCTGGATCAACAGGATTCCTTCTCTTCACATAAATATTTCAGGAATGGTGCAGAACCATACTTTCACTGATTAGTTTTATGGGTTAATAATAGGCGGTTGATCTAGTCAGCCATTTGTAACCTAGCTACAACATCCCAAAATTGTAACTACACATTGACATGAATAATTAATACCTAGTTTCAGGAAGCTACTTTGCTTTACATGCAAGGGAAGTGTATTCCATAAAAGAGGGATTCTCTGGAAGAAATATCTGTCTCACCAGCAGATTCTAGTTATGCTTCAGTGGAAGTTTCAATGTAATGAGTATTTAGTATGTTTGTTTTGTAGATATGCAGGAGGTTTCATAGGACTAAATCCTTCAAGAGTGTGTAGACTAGAAAGAGTTCCTGTAGAAAACAGAAAAGAACAGTTTGTCTGGTTATCTATGTAGCACTAGGAAGACATGCCGAAGATTTTATTAACAAGGAAAAGGCTACAGTTTCTCAAGTTGGCTCATATACTTGGATAAATACATACCAAATGGGGCATTATGCTCTGTGGGCCTGATGAGGGAGGAGTAGAGAGGGGTGATAACTCCTTTAGATCTAAAGGATAAACCCCGGTGATCACACTAGCTAAATAAAAGGATTTTCTAATGACAGTGGATGCATGGTGATCAAAGAGTTGTTCATTGTCAATTAAAGTGCCCAAGTCCCTTCCCTAATGAGTGAGTCAGTTTTCAAGGGGGGTATCATTTTTGTGGTTGGTGAATGGGTACCTAGGTTTACCAAATTACATAATGCTGCATTTCTTGATATTTAGTTTAAGCTTGTGATCCAAGCAGTGTTTAATTTCCCAACCCCCTGCTTACCCTTATCAAGGGTACCAGAACTAGTCAGAGATTTGGGATGCATGGCTAGGCTTAAGAAAACCCTTGTGGTCAGACTAGTAAACACTTATGAATCTAAGACAGCTTAGAGTTTACAGTCATGCTCTGACTTGGTTAGCCACAGACCCTTGATGTTGACCTTGACAACAGATATGTAAATAGCAAAGAAAAGTGGTCCTAGGACTGATACTTGGAAAACACTGCTAGTAGCTTATATTTTTGATGAGAACATGGTTCCAGTGTTAGTAAATTGGGTTCTGTCAGTATGCCAGTTTGGTATCCAGTGGGTGACATAGGCACTGAATTCAGTTAGATTACTTTATTGATAATGCCAAAATTTGGGATGGTATCAAAGGTCTTGGTCAGTTCAAGGTAGGCAGTGTGAACCAATTTGCCTGTGTCTAATGCCTGCGTGACTTATTAAATGAAGCCCGCCAGCTTCAGAAGGCAGGACCTGGCTTTGACAAATATGAACTGACTTTGTTCCAGGACTTGTGGATTGCCTGTGTCCACAAGTTTGATAATGACACTTTCCATTGCTTTGCAGATAAGGTTGATGAGACATTATAGGTCTATTCTTTAAGGATTATAGTTGGCCCACCATTATGATGAGGGATGACTACAGCATTTCTCCACAGTTCCTGTATGAATCCAGTGGCAAGTAAATGGGAGTAGGAGGAGGAGGAGTAGTAGAGGGTCTATGACATTGTATCTGATGTTGAAAAGAAAGCAGGCTAAAGATGGAGCTAGTGCCTTTGGCCTTTAAGAGAGAGCTCAGAACCTTTTCGAAAATCGAAGGGTGCGGTATGGATATGTTAATATGTTGGAGAAAGTTGGGAGAGGAGAAAGAGGACAAATGTTTGAACTGAATACGTCTGTTGTGCCCGAAGGAAATTAATGTGTGTTCTGTATTAGTTTTGTGCTTTGTTTGGGCATTGCTTCTTTGGTTTCTGACATAGCTGAAGAAGGCTTTGTGGTTGTCCGTAGTACAGGTGGCAATTTTCAATTCATACTTGATTTTAGAGAATTTGATTTTGCTTCTGAGTTTTTTGTTGATCTTTTTGAGTTTTCCTCTAGATTATTTGGTATTAAGTTTTGCTGTTATGGACTATGAGGTTTTTCATCATATTGTAGTTTGTTTATGCTAGGCTTCTGCTATAGGAGGTGTATTTCAGAATTTGGCATTTTAATTGCATCTTATGGTACCTAATATCTCAATGCATGCTTTGAGGTGGGCATAGAAATTATCCACAAATTTAGCAGCATTCAAGATGGGGGTCATCAAGGTGAGGATGGTGCTTAAATTTCCTCAGTCATCATTTAGTTGGAGTTTGTTTGCTTTAGGCTAGTTTTTAATGACACAAGAGTTTTTGTGTTAAATCAGGTTTCACCCTCATAGAGTGTTACTGAACAGGGGTCAGATTTGGCCAGTGATGTGGTCATTGTAGTTGTTGAGCGTAGTGAATTATATTGGTGAAAACTAGGTGCATTATTTTGGAACCCCTGGTTGGAACTTAAACTATTTGATCTAGTAAGCTGACATTATTGTAGTCCAGGAATCAATGTGCCTACTTATTTGTGGTGGTGCAGGTTTCATAGTTAATAGAAGAATAGTTGAAGTTTCCTGTCAGAATAGTGTTGGGATTGATAGGAAGGGATATTAGTTTGTTAGATATGCCTCTTAGTTTGCTGGTGACAGATTACAGTAGTTAATTGTTACCTGGCATGGATTTTTATTCACCATGAGAAGGTTATAGAGGAGGTCAAGGTCATTGCCCTGGCTTAAGAGTTTGGATATGAATTGACTTCTTTGGAATACAAACAAGGTCATTTTTAGATTTTGGTATAAAAGAGAGTTAGGCATTGCAGCTGTGTACTGTAGGGCTGTTATCACTGTTCTGAAACCATGTTTCAGTAACAATGCAGATTATCTGTATCTTTGACAGTTAGGAATGCCTGTAAGGAGTGCAACGTCTTGTTTAGACTTCTAGCATTGAGAAATGCTATCATTATAAAGTCTTAATTTTGTATGTTAGGTAGTCCAATCTCACCTTCATTTTTGCATATGGGTTCGGAGCCGAACCTAGGCTCTGACTCAGCCAGTTTACAAGCTGGAAGACTTCTGGTTGGCTCATGGCTAAGCAGGTATCCTATGGTGCACCAGTGCAATCCCCAGATCTCGTTTGACGCGTTGACGAGTCCGGATGTGCTTCTGTTGGCTCTGCCTAAGTCCTTTTCAAATTCTTTACATTCATAGTGGATATTGCATATTTAGTGTTTAGTGTTGTTATCTTATAGGCTTTTGCCCAAGTTGTCCTTGTGGACTTTGACTGTAGTAGTATTAGTATCCTGTGTGCTAGTTAGTTAGGCACCATTGCGCATTTTGCCTAGGCAGAGTGTTAGTTTTGGTGTTTTTTTTTCCGCTCTTATTCAACAGGGGCTCCTGTTGATTTATTTGTACTGCTCGAACCCTTTTGGTCTCTGTTGACTGTTAACTTGTTGTCTTTGGCGGGGATCCACTAAGGTGATATTTATAGGATTGCTGTTGCTAGTTTCTGCCTTTCAGTAGGTTACAGAAAAATTTATATTTTTGGCATCTCAAATTTTTTCCTGCGTGTCTATGTTAAATACTTGGTCTGTTTAAGTTAGAAGACCTAGTTTCTGTTACACTGGGCTAGGCCCATTTAACTTAGAGGACCTAGTCCTCGTGTAACTCTTCTGCAGGGCTAGACCCATTTTAGTTAGAGGACCTAGTCATCATTTATTCTCTCTCTTCCTATCTCCCCTATGGGTGCGTGTGTGTCTGCAATGTCTAAGGATAGCAAGGAGCATAAACCCTCTGGGTTCAAAAAATGCATGAAATGCTCCCAGAAGATGTCATTAATGGATGGCCACAGCAGCTGTGTCTACTATTTGGGGGCCATCCTCTTGCAAGAATCATGCTTGTTCTGTCATGCTTTCTCTCCTAGAGTTTTACAGGAGAGAAAGAACAAGCTGATACTCAAGGGTCTCTTGACTCCAGCCTTTGAGGAAGCTTTATCAAGTTCATCGGCTTCCTCCAAGTCAACTAAATCCAGATCGGAGTCAAAATCAAAATCTTCAAAAAGGCCTTCTCTGGCACTGGCTGGTGTCTTGGAGCCACCTACCAAATTACCAAAATCTGCCTCCTCGACTCCTCAGTCTTCGGAGCCGAAGGAGAGCATCTTGGTATCAGAGTTGGTCACAAGTGCTTTGGTGCTGACTTCTGAACCATTGGAAATAGCAGTTGACTCTACTGCTCGGAGCTGGTCTGTAGAATTCCTACTGGTCTCCTTGCTAATCAAGTCTCCAGTGCCTCCTAGGTCGAGATCCCCTATTTTGTCTTCCAGATCTTCTAGGAGCCTTTCAGAAGAAGATGTGGAGAGGGTAGTACTGAGATTCCTGAAGTCATCTGCTCTCCCTAAATTTTTGTTGGCTCCGACCCAGTCTGGTCCGGAGCCACTCAATCCAGTTTTGCCCTTGTCTGTTGTTCCTCCTCCAAGCCTTGTTGGCCTTTTGGAGTCAGAGTGCTTGTTACCAGTGGAGGAACTCTCTGTTCCGACTCCCCTTGCTGCTGCATTAGAGCCGAGTTTGGCTCCGTCCGTCGTGTCCAGGGACTGAAGCTCTTCTGTCGGTGCCGATGGGGAGGGTTGGAATCTATCTATCTTCAGTTCCGAGCCTTCCTCTCTGTGCGTCCACCAGGGTGAGCTTGGACCCTGCATCTATCTCGGACCTGATGGCTTTGGCTCCGGCGCCAACCTTTGTCTCTTCGGAGCGGGGTAGGTCTTCGGAGCTGGAGAGGTCGGCTTTCGAGGTGATGAGCATGCTGTCTCAACCTGCAGCCCCTGCAAGTGGTACAAGCATTCTTCCCCAGGGCACCCACTTCAGTCTCAGGACCTACTCTCTCCGGAGACAGCAGAGACCCACAGCCTCAGGAGCCACTGGCTGGTGGCCCCCACTCTTCCGAGGCCTCCCCAGAATGTCTCTTCGAGGAGCCCCCCGGCAGCGGGTATACAAGAGGAAACATATTGACTCCCAGGATGAGTCTCTGACATCGGATACTGACCTCGAGGAGTCAGAAGGTCCCCCAAGTCGTCCTGTGATGTCTCCTTTGTGGACATCATGGAGATCCTTAAGCAGAGGTGCGACTGGCCCACTGTCAACCCTTCTGATGAGGAGTCGGTTTACTTGAAGGCTTTCGGGTCTCAACCCTCTGCCTCTTGGGTGTCTCCACCTTTCGATGAACTAATGGATCTGGTTAGTCGGAAAGTGTGGGTTACTCCCGATGCCATGGAGCCAGTCCCCAGGAGACCAAATAAGTTTCTGTCTGCCCCTCCTGGAAAAGAGTTCTTGTATAAGGGCATTCCCGTAGATGCCATGGTGGTGGTGCTGGCCACGAAGAAGGAGTTGGTGGAGACTTCTTCCTCTGTTCATCAGCCAAGCAAGGAGTCTCGACAGATGGACAGATTTGGGAAGCGTGTATTTAGTTCAGCAGCATTTACAATTCGATCTCTGAACTATCTTACTCACTTCATGAGGTTGCAGAGGGATCTCCTCAAGGAGTTAGGAGATTCCATACAGGGTGCTTGTCCTGAGGGAGTCCCTGATAGGATTTCTGCTCAGTTGTCCACCCTAAATTCTGTAGTTAACTCCTCCATGTGGCTTATCTCTTATGCGGCTGATGGAGCGAGCAGAGAAGCGGGTTCAGGAGTTGCCCTTAGGCGCCACTCCTAGATGCGCCTGTGTAATTTTGCAGAGCCGTTCAAGTCCACCTTCACCAACGCCCTGTTTGATGGTTCCTCTTTGTTTGGTCCCAAGGTGAAAGAAACACTCACTCTGTGTGAGCAGGAAGGAAAGAGTCTCTCTGCCGTGGGAGTCCGTTTTACCATTTCCTCTCGACCATACCCCAAAGGTTAAAGGGGAGGGAAAATGTGGTTCAGAAAGTCCCAGAGGGTCTTTCCGGACACACAGAGTGAATCCTCCTTCAGAGGCAGAGGAGGAGGAAATGGTAGACATCGCCCTAGAGGCAGAGGTGGTCTGCAATACCAGCAAGGCTGTGATTCCTTTCGAGGGCAGCCTTAGCGCTCCTGATGTGGGGCCCGACTGTGCCTCTCTGGGGCCAGTCGGGGGTCGCATCTCTTTGTGTTCAGAAGCCTGGCTAAATATCACCCAAGACAAGTGGGTACAAAGAGTTACCAGAGGCTATATCCATACCCTTTTCCCTTCTACCGTTTGTTCCCAAAAAGATCCCAGATGTTCCACCCAATCACAGGGATCAGGCAACTGTGGAGATCAACAAGTTGCTCTTAAAAAGAGTCATCCAGCCGGTCCCAGCAGACCAGACAGGATCCAGAACTTACTCCAGGTTCTTTTTAGTCCCAAAATGAACCGGAGACTGGAGGCCAATTTTGGGCCTCAGCAGATTAAACAAATCCGTGAAGGACAAGTTTCGGATGGTCACACTGCAGTTGATACTCCCATTGTAAGGGAAAGACTATTGGATGTGCTCTGTGGATCTCCAATACGCCTACTACCATATAAAAGTGGACAAGGCATCAAGGAGATATCTGCGCTTCCAGCTGGGAGCCAGTCATTATCAGTTTCGTGCTCTGCCCTTTGGTCTCACCACAGCCCCCAGGGTGTTCACCTAATGCATGGCAGTAGTGACCGCTCACTTGAGATGTCAGGAATTCCAGGTGTTTCTGTATTTGGATGACTGGCTCCTGACAGTCCCCACCAGGCATCTATTCATCCAAAACACCATTCAACTTTGTGCTCAACTAGGGATCTCCATAAACTGGGAAAAATCTGCATTACTGCCCTCACAATCTGTGATTTTTATAGGCACAGAGGTAGGCACAGTGGATATGACAGTTTGTCTCCCCGCCGAAAGAGCATAAAACCTCATCTCACAAGTTCAGTGTCGTCTTCCGCTTTGGAAAGTCAAACCAAAATGGGTTCTTCACCTTCTCGGTATGATGGCCTCTACCATTCTGTTAATACCTTTAGCCAGGTTGCACATGAGAATCCTCCAATGGCTCCTGTCTTCCCAGTGGTCATTCCAATATCTGCCGCTGAGTCACCCTATCCTGCTGACGGAATCATGCAAAAAGGACCTTCTTTGGTGGATAGCCCCCAACCACTTGTCACGGGAGCTCCCTTCGTTCCTGCCCAACCAGTTGCCACTGTGACCATGGATGCCTCCCAGGTCAGATGGGGGGGGGGGGCATTATCTTGGCAGGACTGTCCACGGCACATGGCATGAACACGAGGCTCATCTGCATATCAGTGTTCTGGAGATGAGGGTGGTGCTTCTGATGTTGCAAGCACTTCAGGACCTTCTTCCTCCAGGGACGATTGCGATACAATCTGACAACATGTCAGTTGTGTGGTATATCAACAAACAGGGTGGCACCAGATCTTACCCACTCTGTCGATAGGCCATGCGAGTTTGGGAATGGGCAATTTCTTCCCAGCACTTTCTGGTGACAATGCACATTCTGGGGACAACCAATGTGATAGCTGACAAGCTAAGCCGGGCAATCTTTCTGCCTCACGAGTGGTCTCTGAAACTGGAAATAGTGGAATAGATTTTCGAAGATGGGGACAGCCTTGCTGTGACCTTTTTGCCAGCCCAGTCAATGCCAAGTGCAGCAGCTATTTTTCCCTGATTCCCCCTCCGGGGGAAACACTCAGACGCTCTGGTCCACGATTGGCCCACGGGACTTCTGTATGCCTTTCCTCCATTCCCTCTTATCTCCAAAGTGATTCAGAAAGCCAGTCAGCTGGGAAGCAAGTTGATCCTTATTGCTCCTTACTGGCCTCGTCAGGTCTGGTTCCCCTTCCTTGAGCCTCTTCTGGACGATCCTTGGATTCTGGATCCAGTACCAGATCTATTGTCCCACATGTTGGGTTCGCTACATCCTGCTCTCCACACCCTCAAATTGACAGCATGGCTGCTCCAGTTCCATCTCTTGTCAGGCTTCATGATGTTTCTTCCTCGGTGTCACATATTCTCTTATCCTCGCATAAACCCTCAACTAGAAGGCTGTATGACAGTAAATGGAAAAGGTTTTCTATTTGGGCACAGAAAATGAATGTGGATCCTTACACTGCTCCTATTCCCGTGATTCGGGAATTCTTTTCGGCGCTTTTTCAGCAGGGATCTGCTGCGACCACCATCAAAGTACAGTTGGCGGCAATCTCTCATTTTTATTTAGGGTCCCCAATTCCCAACCTTATGCCTCATAAGCCTATGCAAGACTTTCTTGAGAGGGGCCACTTTATTGAGACCACCATTACAAGAACTTGTGGCTTCTTGGGACTTAAATTTTGTGTTGTCCAAGTTGGCATCCCCTCCTTTTGAACATTCTCACTCATCTTTAAAATATTTGTCTTGGAAGACTGTTTTAGTAGCCATTGCGTCAACCAGACATGTATCTGAGCTACAAGCCCTGTCTATTAAGCCACCTTATTTAATCTTTCATAAAGACTGGGTATCTTTACTTACCAATCCTTCATTTGTTCCCAAAGTTTGTTCTAATGCCAACTTAAATCAGTCCATTGATCTTCCAGTTTTCTTTCCCAATCACTGTAATGCAGCTGAATATCGTTTCCACCAGCTAGACATTCATAGACAGCTACATTTTTATTTGCAAAGGACCAAAGAATTTTGGAAGTCAGACCAGTTATTCATTTCTTTTTCTGACTCCAGATTGGGCTTACCAGTTTCTAAGATGACATTGCCTAATTGGATTTCTAGTTGCATAGCCTTCATCTACAATTCGGAGGGCAGACCTTTACCCCACAGGATCAAGGCTCATTCTACCAGGTCTCTGTCTACCTCTGCAGCCTTTCAAGCCAGGATACCACTTGATCATATTTGTGCAGCAGCTACGTGGGCTGCCCCTCACACCTTTATTACGCATTATAAATTGGATTTGGCATCCATGGGTAGAGCATCCTTTGGCTCCATGGTGCTCAGGAGTATTTTCCAATGAGCCACTCAAGAATAAGGTGTTAGGGATGCTGTCCCATATGTAAAAATGAAGGTGAGATTGGACTACCTTACATAAAGAAGTTATGTACTCACTATAACGTTCCATGTTGGTAGTCCATCTCACCCTTAATTTTTACCAACCCGCCCTCCTGCCCCCATCCTGGAAGATCTGGAGGTAATAATTTGATTGTCTTGGTTAGTGATCCTTTAGTATTGGTTTGTTGGTTAGGGGTTTTTCTGCTTCTAGCTAGCAGCAAACAAGATCTGGGGATTGCACTGGTGCACCATGGGATACCTGCTTAGCCACGAGCCAACCAGAAGTCTTCCAGCTTGTAAATCGGCTGAGTTGGAGCCGAGGTTCGGCTCCAAACCCATATGTAAAAATGAAGGGTGAGATGGACTACCAACATGGAACGTTATGGTGAATATATAACTACTTTTTTGTAGTTTCAAAAACAGAAGCACTCTTGCTTTTGCCCTATTCCAAAACTCGATCATCTGATATCCCCAGGTCATACTATTGACCTCTTCATATCCCTTGCTGACAGCCGTATTGCCTGTTCATTTCCTTTGGGATGAGAGTTATGAAATAGTAGTGGTGCAGTTGTCACCAGTGACTCAGAGCTTTCCCAAACATAATATTGTTGAACTTCAGATATGCAATAGATGTGACAGTGAACTAAACCAGGAACCTTACCTAGCTTTTAATCAACATGGGATTCAGTGGAAGTAGATTATCAGTATTTAAATACATATACACCATTTTTAATATCATAATACTGTTAGACCTAAATTGTTACATGCCTGGTTGGTGTTCAGAATAGCATGCAGTGGGAGTAGTGCAGAACTGCCACTGCAGGGGATACGTCCAATCAGGTGATCTTTGTTGTCTAGTTTAGATGATAGCAAGCATCTGAAGTTGCTTCAGTAGTTAGGATTTATTATTTTATTAAGCAGGATGCAAAGGACATTGTTCCCCTTTAGTTAATAGATGGACACCCAGCTTTACTAATACTGATGCATCAGTGCAGCTGCCTATGTGAGTAGTATAAATTGCAGATTTTGATATAGGTGGATGTAAAAGATCCCATAGCACCTATCAAAAAGAGTAGGGTAGGTTCCCTGATGCCCTGGCTAAATTTCCCCTGGTATTATAAATACCACCTCGTTTCTCCCCAAGAAGAAGGCTACTAGTCTAGTGAGACCAAACTCAGTCAGCAAAATGATATAGATAGATAGATAAGATTAATAAAACATCTGTTATATGTGGTGGTTAAGGGTCAAAGTATCACCAGTGGTCAGAAGAGCTACCTTTCTAGCAGTATCTTTAGCCTGTTTTGATAGTAGAACCTAATGCTCATTTCACGAAGCATCACAAATGGGTATGTGGATCCATCCTCAGATCTTACTTGGCCATATCTTCCATACATGTGATCCTTGCCTCAAACTCCTCCCACTCCCATAATGCCTCACTCCTCTTCAAACCCTCAGATCTCATTTGCCACCTTCCAGCTCAGATGCAATTTCAGAGCTTTGCTTAGATAAGTAGCATTTTTTCTTATTAGCTTTAAATTTCTTCTGTCACTAGTTGTCCTAGTTGTATTATAGTCTTTTCTGTTATTTACTGTTAGCCTCCCCTTCCATTTTAGGCTTTTTTTCTGTCCATAGTTTTTTGGTGGTGTTGGGATCTCTTTCCTGCCCACTGTCCATCCCTTTCCCTGTTTCTCTTTCTTCACTATTTGGCTATTAAAAAAAAAAAAAGTTCCCAATATTTTTAGTTTTAAAATCTGTAAGTTTTTCTACCTGTAGAGAGTGTGTGTTTGTGAGTGGCTTGTGTGAGTCCTAGTCCAGCATGTCTGACAAGTCAGAAAAGCCCTCTGATTTTAAGAGGTGTGCCTCTTGTGGGAATAAGCTTCCCCATTCACATGCCCACAAGAGGTGCATGTATTGCCTGAGTCCAGGGCACTTGGAGATGCTGTGTGACATCTGCTTGGCCTTTAACCCCCAAGCCCTTGCAGACTGGCATAATAAGCTTATTCTACGAGGTCTTCTCCTGGCTTCAGGAATAAATCTCCCTCCCCTGTCAGGACAGTCTGGCCGAGCATGTCTCCGGTTAGGTCAACCCACTCATCCATTTGCTCCAGATCCTCTTGTCTGTCCTACTCTGATATGGATTGGATGATAAGTTTCCTGAAAGCCCAGATCCAGCTCAGAATCATGGCTTCTCTGACCCATGTTGGTTCCATGGGAGCTCCGACCCCCATACCGCAGCCTCCTCTTCTGAGCTGCAGGGCATGACACACTAAGTGGACCAGTGTCGGAGATCAGAATAGTTTTTTCCTCATCCCTGACAGTGTCACTGAGCAGCTTGGCTCCGATCCCTTCGAAGCAAAGCGGGTCCCAGATCTGAGAGGTTGGCACCTAGTCATCGGGGCAGGTGTCATCTCCAACATTTTCAGAGTCATCCCTCCCCCTGTGTGCCTTGGCCCTCGACAGCTTGGGGCTGATGCCTTCTGGAAGTGTCTGATCTGGGATGACCTCATCCTTCTCTCCTTTGGTGGTCTCTGCCACTGGGGCAGGAGGGCAGATCCTCTCAACACTGTCAGCCTTGCAGATGGCAGAGAGGGCATTCTCTACTTCTAGAGACTCAGTTCCTCCTTCACCACGCCCTACCCAATCTCCAGTGGATCAGGGCTTTGCTTCCATTCATCAGATCCATGGTCAGCCCTTCCTAGAAAGCCTCCAGCCTGTCCCTCAGCAAGGGATCCCCCTATCTTCTGGATCCTCCCCTGAGTACCCAGCAGAGGAGGTTCCTTGGAAACAGTGCAAGAGGAAGCACCTAGACTCTCCTTGGAGTCATTGACAGAGAACACTGATTTCTATGAAGAGGAAGGGTCCCCCCAATTTCCACCCAATGATATTTCCTTTAGGGGGTAATCTTAAAAATTCTGAAGCTAAAATGGGGATGGTCTTCTCCACCCCCTTCCTCTGAGGATTCACTATTTCTGAATGCATTCGGGATGGGCCCATCTACATCGTGGGTGACCCTAACAGTGGACGAGCTCATTGAGTCTGACATGATGGAACAAATTCCCAATGTACAGACAATTATCTTAGCCCCCACCCCCCACAAGTGACTGACCCTATTGAAGTAATGGTGTCCCAGTTGATGCCACTGTGGTATCGGCAGCTACCAAAAAAGGAGCTTGAGGAACAGAGCTCCACTGTTCATCCCCTGAGCAAGGAGTCTCTGGCTTTAGACAGGCATGGGAAGTGCATGTATGCCTCTGCCACCTTCGTGCTTAGAGCATTGAATTACTTGGCACATTACATGTGCCTTCAGAGAGATTTGATTAAGGAAATCTCTACCACTGTGATGCAGGCACTATCTGAGGAAGATAAATGTTTCTCTGCAGCTAACCACCATGTCCTCTATAGCTAACTCCTTGATGAGGTTAATGTCCCATTTTGAAGTGAGTTGGACGAAGTGGTGGTGAGTGTACCCAAAGTTGGGAGAGTGGTGATTGGAGTGGATTTCAATGGGCATGTTGGTGAAGTGAACACAGGGGATGAAGAACCAATGGGGGTAGGTGTGGTGTTAATGACAGGAATGCAGAAGGTCAGATGATGATGGATTTTGCGAAAAGGATGGACATGGCTGTGGTGAATACAAACTTTAAGAAGAGGGAGGAGCATAGGGTGACATACAAGATGGAAGCAGGTGGATTGTATCCTATGTAGGAGGACCAGTTTGAAGGAGATTGGAGACGTAAAGTGGTGACGGGAAAATGTAGTTAAGCACCATAGGATGGTGGTCTGTAAGATGATGTTGGTGATCAAGAAGAGCAGTGTGAGGGCAATGCCAAGGATCAAATGGTGGAAGTTGAAAAAGGGTGATTGTGAGGTGGAGGTCAGGGAACAGTTAAGACAGGCAATGGGTGGCAGTGAAGAGTTACCAAATAGCTGGGCAACTTTAGCAGAGCTGGTAAGGGAGACAACTAGAAAGGTGCTTGTTGTGACATTTGGACAGAAAAAGAAGGACAAGAAGACCCAGTGGTAGAACAAGGAAGTACAGGAAAGTATACAGAGAAAGAGGTTCGTGAAGAAGTAGTGGAATTGTCAGAGAGAGAAAAAATGTAGAAATGAGTATAAGGAGATGAGGTGCATGGCAGAGAGAGAGGTGGCAAAGGCTAAGGATAAGGTGTATGGAGAGTTGTATGAAAGGTTGGACACACACGAGGGATAAAAGAACCTGTACCAATTGGCTAGACAGAGGGACTGAGCTGGGAAAGATGTGCAAGCAGGTAAGAGTGATAAAGGATAATGAGGGAAACGTACTCACAAGCGAGGAGAGTGTGTTGTGAAGATGGAGAGAGTACTTAGAGAGGCTGATGAATGAAGAGAATGAGAGAGCAAGAAGGTTGGATGATGTGGTGATAGTGGAACAGGAAGTGGAGTGGATTAGCAAGGAGGAAGTAAGGATGGCTATGAAGTGGATGAAGAATGGAAAGGCTGTTGATCCAGATGATATACCTGTGGAAGCATGGAGGTGTTTAGGATAGATGGCAGTGGAGTTTTTAACCAGATTGTTTAATGAAATCTTGAAAAGTGAGAGGATGCCTGAGGAGTAGAGATGAAGTGTTTTGGTACCGATTTTTAAGAATAAGGGTGATCTGCAGAGCTGTAGTAACTACAGAGGGATACAACGGGTCAGTCATAGCATGAAGTTATGGGAAAGAGTAGTGGAAGCTAGGTTAAGATGGGAGGTGATGACTAACGAGCAGCATTTTGGTTTCATGCTGGGAAAGAGCACTACAGATGTATGGAGAAGGTCAGGAGGCATTGTATTGTATCTTTGTGGACTTAAAGAAGGCATATGACAGGATTCCTAGAGTGTAGTTGTGGTATTGTATGAGGAAGTCAGGAGTGGCAGAGAGGTATGTAAGAGTGGTACAGGATATGTATGAGGTTAGTGTGAAAGTGCTGAGGTCTCCAGCTGGACTGATAGATGCATTTAAGATAGTGGTGGGATTACATCCAGGATCAGCTCTGAGCCCTTTCTTATTTGTAATGGTGATGGACAGGTTGACAGATGAGATCAGACAGGAGTCCCTGTGGACTATAATGTTTGCTGATGACATTGTAATCTGTAATGAGACTAGGGAACAGGTTGAAGAGACCCTGGAAAGGTGGAAATAAGCTCTAGAGAGGAGAGGAATGAAGGTCAGTAGGACTAAGACAGAATATGTGTGTGTGAATGAGTAAGAGGGTAGAAGAATGGTGAGGATGCAGGGAGTAGAGTTGGTGAAGGTGGTTGAATTTAAATACTTGGGATCAGCAGTTCAGGGTAATGGTGAGTGTGGAAGAGAGGTGAAGAGGAGAGTACAGACAGGGTGGAGTTGGTGGAGAAGCATGTCAGGAGAGATTTGTGACAGACTGGTACCAATAAGAGTGAAAGAGAAAGCCTGTACAAGGGTAGTGAGACCAGCTATGTTATATAGGTTGGAGACGGAGCGATTGACAAAAAGGCAGGAGTCAGAGCTGGAAGTGGCAGAGTTGAAGATGTTAAGATTTGCACTGGGTGTGACAAGGATGGACAGCATTAAGAATCAGTATATTAGAGGGGTCAGCTCAGGTTGGATGGTTTGGAGACAGATAGAGGAGAGATTGTGTTGGTTTGGACATGTGCTGAGGAGGGTTGCTGGGTTTATTGGGAAAAGAATGCGAAGGATGGAGCTGCCAGGTATGAAGAAAAGAGAAAGGTCTAAAATAAGGTTTATGGATGTGGTCAGAGAGGACATGCAGGCAGTTGGTGTGACAGAGCAAGATGCATAGGACAGGAAGAAATACAAACAGACGATCTGCTGTACTGACCCCAAAAGGGAACAGCCAAAAGAAGAAGCTGCTGCTGCGGAAGGTACCTCACGAGCGGCTGGTTCAGGCATAGCCCTTAGGAGACATGCCTGGATGAGACTATGCGGGTTTGTGGAACCCTTTAAGGCATTCATTAGTGCCCCTTTTGACAGGTCCTCTTGTTTGAAACCTGCGCTAGAGACTTTTACCTGCAGATAACAGGAAGGCAAGACCCTATATGTCGTAGGGACCAAGTTTTCTTCCCCCTCCAATGGACCTTTTCCAGGAACCAACTGAGTGGGATGAAAATGTAATTCCATAAATGAAGTAAAATAAGGCAAGGATGTAGTAAAAATGTATATCTCTTTAATCATGAACCAGTTAATGTGAGCGCTTTCGGTCACACTTCAAATGTGCAACCTTCATCAGACAACAAAGTGTGACCGAAAGCACTCACATTAACTGGTTCACAATTAAAGAAATATACATTTTTACTACATCCTTGCCTTATTTTACTTCAGTTTGGTTTCATTGTCGTTTGTGGTAATTCCATAAATCTCAGTGGCCCTTTACAGATTCACAAGATGAATCCTGTTCTAGAGGCAGATGGAGAGGATTCAATGGCAGACCCCGTCCTAGGGGGAGAGGAGGTCTGCAAAATCAGGGCTTCAGGGAACCCATCTCTGATGGGCCCTTTCAGTGCTTCTGAAGTGCTGCCTGACTGTCCTACTGTGGAGGCAGTCAGGGGCAGACTTTCCTTACACCCAGAAGTCTGGACAAACATAACAAGCGACACCTGGGTGTTAAGTATAATTTCTAGAGGTTATTATATTCCCTTTTCCCTTCCTCCTCCCAGTTCCGACAGGTATCTCTCCAACGTGGCACCCAGTCAGAGGGAGAGTGCCCTTCTAGAAGTTCAAAAGTTTCTAAGTGAGAGTCATCCAGCAGGTCCCCACCAACCAACAAGGGTGCGGAACTTGCACTTCTTTATGGTGCCAAAGAAAACAGAGGACCTTCGACCCATCTTGGATCTGAGCAGTCTGAATCTGTTTGTAAAGAAGTTGAAGTTCCACATGGTTACGATAAAGTCCTTTCTGCTGCTGCTGCGCAAGTATGACTGGATGTGCTCTGTTGATCTCCAGGATACGTACTGTCATATCAGAATAGACAGGCGCTCCAGGGGATATCTGTACTTCTTGCTGGGGCCTATCATTACCAGTTCAGAGCACTACCATTTGGCCTCACCTCTGCCCCTGGTTGTTTAAATGCATGGCAGTGGTTGAAGCTCATCTCCGTCTGCAATGATTCCAGGTGTATCCTTACCTAGATGATTGCCTCCTGACAGCACCAACAAGTCATCAACTACTTCAGGCTATCCAGTTTATTACACCTGATCCATTGCTTCAGGGTCACAGTGAACATGGCGAAATCCAAGATGACTCTGGTAGATGATATAGAATTCATAGTGATGCAGCAAAACACAACAATGCAAATAGAAGCCCTTCCCCCTCAAAGAATATTTATCCCTGAGACAGCAGGTTCAACTTTTATTAGACACCCCGACTCCAGCTTGACTGTCCTCATAGTCCGGATGGCCCTAGAATCCATGTCAGCTGCCATTTTTTTGGTATCCCTGGCCAGGTTCTTTATGTGAGTTCTCCAGTGGACCCTAGCAGTACAGTGGTCTGTCCATTGCCATCCACTGTCAACTCCAATCAGGATCATTCAGATTTGCAGGCACCATGTCCAGTGGTGGACCATTACAGATGACCATTCATTCTTCCAAGTTCTATGGCCACGGTGACCACAGATGCCTCCTGTTGGGGTGGGGGTATTTTCAGGAGAAGATGGTTCATGGCACATGGTCCTCAACAGAGACCAAATTGCACATACATTTTCTGGAGATGATTGCAGTCCTCCTCACACTGCAAGCCTTTCAGGACTGCTTTCCTCTGGGAGCAGTTGCAGTTATGGCAGCAATGTGTCAGTGGTTGGTACACCTACAAGCAGGGGGAACCTGTTTGTACCCGTTGTGCAGGGAGGGCATGAGAATTTGGGAATGGGTGATGTCTTCAAACCACTTTCTCATTGCGCACATCCCAGGGGAATCCAACGTCCTAGCAGACAAGTCGACCTTAAGTCCACACAAATGGTCCCTGAACCAGTCAGTAGATCAGATATTCAGCCGTTGGGGCTAGCCTTGCTGCAACTTTTTTGCGCCTCCCCTAAACAACAAGTGCAGCAGGTACTTCACTCTGATACTTCCTTTGGGGGAGTCACCCAGGGATGCTGTAGTCCACAGTTGTCCCTTGGGTCTCCTCTATGTTTACCCACCTATTCCCCTGATACCTAGAGTTTTTCAGAAAGCCAACAGGTTGAAGACCAATGTAATCTTCATTGCCACTTATTGGCCTTGCTAGGTGTGGTTCCCTTCCTGCGGACTCATTGAAAGTATCCCGCATGGGTACTGAATCCCAAACAGGATCTGATTGTGATGACACACCACTGAACGAGTAAGCAAGGAGCCTCAATCCTCACCACTTGCAACAGTGGGGGGACTTGCACTAAAAGGATGACAAGGAACAGAGACAGTATTTCCAGATGCAGCTCTCTGCATCAAGCGCAGTTTAACTTAAGAGCACACAGAGATCACAGTCAGTCCGGGGCTGGTTTCTCCCTCTTTCTCCAGATCCCCAATAAGACTCCCCACTGGCACAGCTATATAGTTGAGATCTCAGATGAGTGGCCAAGCCAAGACCTCCAGCACCCTCTCTGTCCAACTAGTTCTTCATGTCCCTGCCCAAGTAGCTGATGATACACACTCTTTGAGGTTTGATTTATACACACACACACACACACACACACACACACACACACACACACACACACACAGCAGAGGTTTACTAGGTATGCTCCCTTTTGCCCAGACTTTAAGGTAGTTATCACTGCCACCAGCCGGCTTCTTATCAGATACTATGACCCAGAGACTCCCATACTCTGGAATAGACTCCCCATACATGTCAAGCAGAGTGCCTCCTTGGCTGTCTTCAAAAGGAACCTTGACTGGATGGGAGATAGGAAATTTACCCCGGGGATCACATCAGTCACCCTACTAGACAGGGGTCCAGGGAAGTAAATATTGTGGGAAGAAATAGCCAGGGAATTGTTATGGTTAGGCTTGTATAGGCCCTAGGGCCAATAGCCTAGTACCAACCTATGAACTTTAAGGCCCTTAACAAAGGGTGCCCAATTTGTGTTATATTACTATTAATACAAATGGTAGTTTGATCAAGAGCAAGGCTGTTAAAAGTGGCCTACACAATGTCACCAGATAAATATGCAAGCACTCTCAGAACTTAAATATCTCTAGACAGATCAGCCGCAATAAAAGGTTTAAATATATTTAATAGTAATTAATAAAATAATGTTATTAGGGACCTGGGGACCCAAGTTGATAGCAATCTCTCCTTTGAAAACCACATTGCCAAAGTGGTTAGAAAGACCTTCTACATAGCCCACCTCATCACAAAGGGTTTCACATCTAGATCAAGAGAGGTAATCTTGCCCCTTTATTCATCCCTCATCAGGCCCATCGTAGAATACAATGCCCCTTTTGGGATGTACCTTACCCGACACCTGCAGCAATTAGGAAGACCCCAAAAGTATCTCACCAAGAGGATCAAGGGTCTCAAACAGATGCCATATGCTGCTCGGTTAAAAAAACTCCAGCTCTACTCAGTTGCATACCGCCTACTTTGAGGCGATCTATGCCTGACATACAAAGCTATGTCAAATCCAGAATTAATGGACATGCTCCACCTCAGTAAATCTTAATCCCTTAGAGCCACACGCTCGAGGGACTTGAACCTCAGCACAGAAATAAATAGAACTTGCTGGAGGGACAGGTTCATAACCCAGAGGCTCCCTTCGCTCTGGAATAGAATTCCAGTTCATGTGAGGCAGAGCACCTCACTGAATCTCTTCAAGAAGAATCTCGATAAGTGGATGGGGGATCATAGGTTTGTCCCAGGGATTACTCCCGTGTCACTATTAGACAGAGGCACAGTAAACTAAACCTTAAAAAGGGCACAGTATACTCAAATCAAGGGGTGGCGTAAGCCATACAGAATCGGGCTAGGCTTATAATTGCCCCAGGGCAGATAGCCTAGTATGAACAAAAATACTCTGTATATAATCACAGTGACATCAGAGTTCAAATTCACAGAAAGTGTTTAAAACAACATTGCAGGACAGTCTGAAGTAAAGAAAATATCTAAATTAAACTTTGTTATAT
This sequence comes from Protopterus annectens, assembly GCF_019279795.1. Classification (NCBI taxonomy): domain Eukaryota; kingdom Metazoa; phylum Chordata; order Ceratodontiformes; family Protopteridae; genus Protopterus; species Protopterus annectens. The sequence continues at coordinate 985,350,940 of NC_056734.1, read as the reverse complement.
TCCTGCCTGTATCTAAAAGAATTGTAGTGTTCCCTAGAAACTTACTTTATCAGAGCAAGGCAGATGTGTGGTGTATGGTTCCTTTTGTTGTGAGGTGAAAGACAGAATACAGAATGATGTGTCTCTCTGAGTTCTCAGATTAATATATCAAATATTACTGCTGGGCTAGCTTGTAGAATGGCATCATTTCTTATCTGACTTCTAGTCCTCAGGCTTAAAACAACCATTGATAGCAGCTGGAAGCATTTAGCATTTACCTGTAAAAATACATAGCCAAGGGCTTTTCCTCAGATCTTTGGCAAATGATGGAAGTCATAAAACAGTAAAACACTTCTGAGACAATGCAGAAAGCCTCTCAGCATGGACTCTGTCTCTCCAGGCTAGCCTATAAAGTAGTTTAATTTCAGCTATTTTGCTAAAATTGACTAGACTGAGGTTAATCTCATGTATCCCAGTTTCCACTGTTTAAATATATTCATTTAAACAGTTACAGTAGTGCATGTACATTTCTGTTCTTTTCCAGTAGGGTACACTGTGGTTACATTTGAAATAGCACTTTGCAAATACCTTCAAGCAGATGTCCTTCAAGAATGCAACTGCAGTCCTTACATATGGGTTGTCCTGCCTCCGGCAGCCCTCGGTCGGCCGGATTCCAAAGTCTGGGTCCGGCGTCGGCTGATGTCGCCTCCTCCCCGACGTCAGAGCGGCTGGGGTATAAAAGCATCAGCCGACGCCATCTTCCTCAGTCTTTCTTGCCGCGCGGTGCCCGAAGCAGAAGCAGTTCGCAAGTGCCGGTCGGTCAGCTCCTGTGTTCTACTTATCCGAAGTCATCAAAAAGCTAAGTACCCCATTGGGGAACCTTTTCTTGCCTCAGCCGATGTCAGAAAAATTTGAGATTTGAGTGCTTCACCTGATTCTCTCCCCCCTGCTCCTGTCAAGCCAGACAGATACTACAGGGTTCCTGAAACTCACAAGCATTTCTTTAAGGTCCATTCTGTTGATCTAGAAACAATTTCTCAGGGGCCCAAAGGGGTGGCCACATCCACGGCCAAAAATCTTTTACCCTCAGACAGGGAAGCTAGGTCACTGGAGAGGTGGGGCAAAAAAGTTTATACCTCGACCACTCTGGCCATGAGAGCCCTTAATTGCCTTTTTCATATGTTTCTGTATCAGGATTTCTTGATGGATGATTTGTAGAAAAGGTTAGCCTCTCCCGAGCCTTTAGACAGAAAGGCTTTGCAGGATTTGGTCCATAACACTCAGCAGGTTAGCAATCATTTTCTTCAGTGTGGTTATGATGCATTGGAGGCTTCATGTAGAGCAGCTATGACAGGGCCAGTCATACGTAGACATGCATGGTTGAAAGAACAGGCATTGCCAGATCATGTTAAAGTAAAGCTTCTAGATGCACCTCTGGAAAAACACAAGCTATTTGGTGCTAATGCTCTGGATGTATTGAAATCAATTGAGGAAAAGGCCAAATCAGTGCAAACAGTCAAGGATTTCCTCCAGGTTCAGCCACCAAGGTTCAGCAGGAATTGGCCTTCTAAGAATTGGTCCTTTCTGGACACTGACAAGTTTCAAAGGGGAAAAAACAGGCGTGCTCGAGGAAGAGGGCAATACAGAGGCTCCTACAGAGGACGCCAATGGCAACCGACTAATCAGAGAGGTGGCGCAGGGACATCCCCTGCTCCACAAGGACAATCACAATGACTTGACTTTGACACCGTCTACCAAGGCTCAAAGAGAAGCACCTTTAGGCGGGAAATTATCCTTATTTTCAAAAAATTGGCACATTTTAACAAAGGACAAATGGATTCTGGACATAATAGACCAAGGCTACAGGTTCCACTTCCATGCTTTACCAACAAGACAAGGCATGCCAAACCTGCCACAAAATCAAAGGGCAGAGGCATTCGAACAAGTTTCAAAGCTGTTAAAAATCAAAGCAATAGTAAAGGTTCCTCCTCAGGAACAAGGCCAGGGATTTTACTCTAGACTGTTCCTTGTTCCAAGAAAAGAAAAACAATGGAGACCTATACTGGACTTGTCTGCTCTAAACACTTTTCTCATTGTACCAAAATTCAAAATGCTGATGCTCCAGCAACTCCTTCCCATGCTGGGCAAGGGGTCTTGGCTGGTTACTCTGGACCTCAAGGAGGCATACCTGCATGTCCCAATCAGACAAAGTTGCAGAAGATACCTCAGATTTCTTGCAGGGTCAGAGCATTATCAATTCTCAGCATTGCCTTTTGGCTTATCTACTGTGCCCAGAGTATTCACGAAATGCCTGGCATCAGTAATTGCACACTGCAGACTCCAAGGGGTACAAATATACCCTTACCTGGACAACTGCCTTATACAAGCGGACAGCAAGCAAGCCTTGACAAAACATTTGGATTATGTCATTCACTTACTACAGGCTTTGGGATACACAGTCAGCTTACAAAAATCAAGACTACTGCCATCCCAACAAATAATTTTTCTAGGAGCCAAACTAGACACACAGTTACAAATGGCTTACCTCACAGACGAGAAGCAAGAACAATTACCACAGTACTTCAAAAGCCTAACAAGGCTCACCCAGATGACTGCAAGGAAAATCCTGCAGGCCCTGGGTTTCATGGTATCTTGCATTCTACTGATTCCACTGGCAAGACTACACATGAGAAAACTACAATGGTACCTAAAATGTTTATGGTCTCAACACAGCCACAACTTGGAAGCAATTATCCTACTCATCCCATGTCTATGAAGGGAATTTTTGTGGTGGGCTCAAGCAAGCCAGTCAAACGAAGGTATGCCTTTCAACAAACCTCAAACAAGCCAAACCATTACAACAGACGCCTCAGACCATGGATGGGGGGCGCACATGGAGGGCAGATGTATTCAAGGGCAATGGGCCCCCCAAGAAGTACATCTACACATCAATCAGAAAGAGATGTTAGCAGTAATTCATGCAATCGAGGCCTTCGGAATATATCTTCAACAAGGCCATCTACTAATAAAGACAGACAACACCACTGTTATGTGGTACATAAACAAGCAGGGAGGTACTCATTCTTACCCCCTCTGCAGACTAACAATGACTCTTTGGGAAAAGTCCCTGAAACTGGATGTACAGCTACAATCCCAGTTTGTTCCGGGCAGGGACAATGTTCTGGCGGACAGTCTAAGCAGAAACATCCTAGACCCGCACGAATGGATGCTGCATCCAGACATTTTTGCTCAAATAACTCATGTATGGGGGAGGCCGGACATAGACCTCTTTGCCTCCCACCTCAATCATCATCTGAAAAAGTTCTGCTCGAGGACACACCATCCACAAGCCTGGAGAATAGATGCTCTGTCATTCAGCTGGAGCACTCTAACAATCTATGCATTCCCACCTCTACCATTAATGACCAAGGTGTTACTGAAGATCAAAGCAGAGCAGCCAGAAGGCATCTTAATAGCTCCAGACTGGCCAAGACAACACTGGTATCCATTACTAAGGAGCATAACTTGCACCAACCCGTGGCCCCTGCCTCAATGGCCTCTACTCTTGACCCAGCACAATTACAGGACGGTTCATCCCAACCTGCAGACTTTAGAGCTGACAGCCTGGAGGGTTCCATGATTTCTACCCATATCTCTTTCCAAGGAAGTTCAACAGATATTATTGGAAGCACGCAGACCTTCCACCAGAAAGGCGTACTCAGCCAAATGGAAGAGATTCAGCATCTGGAATACCAACAAGGGACAGGATGCATCAGTAATGAGCATACCACACATACTGGAGTACTTGGCAGAGATGCTGCATAATGGACTTTCATATTCTTCTATAAAAATACATGCTTCAGCAATTTCAGCAACATACAACACTGATCCACCTGTGTTTTCATATCCTTTGCTAAGACAATTTCTAAGAGGGATTAAGAATATCAAACCTCCCAGAAAACCACCAGTGCCTGCATGGGACCTCAACTTTGTGTTGGAAAAACTAACTCTTCCTCCTTTTGAACCAGCAGCATCTTCAGAATTGCAATTTCTCTCATGGAAAACAGTTTTTCTGTTGGCAATTACCTCAGCAAGAAGAGTCTCAGAGATACAGGCCCTTATGGCAGTGCCTCCATTTCTCATTTTTCACCAAGACAGGGTTTCTTTAAGAACCAATCCTTCCTTTATGCCAAAAGTGATATCCAGGGTGTCTCTAAACCAAGCAATTCACCTGCCCACCTTCTTCCCCAATCCTCAAAATAAAGGGGAAAAGCTACTGCATACTTTGGACATACACAGACAACTACGCTACTACTTGGACAGAACAAAGGCCAACAGAAAGTCTGACCAACTATTTGTAGCATACGCTCCTGCAGTGCAAGGAAAGGCAATTTCCAAGCAAACTATTTCAAAATGGATTGGACATTGCATCAGATTCTGTTATTCTTTCCACGGAAAGGGTGTGCCAGCCAATATCAGGCCACACTCCACCACAGCTACAGCCACCTCCACAGCCTTCCTAAGAGGGGTGGCTACAAAGGACATTCTAGAAGCTGCTACATGGAGCTCCATGCATACATTTTCCAAACACTACAACCTGCCTTTATATTCCAGATCCCGAGCAGGCTTTGCTTCGGCAGTCCTGCAGGGCATTTTAGCTACACCATCCTTATCTTAGAGCCTACCACCCCCAGCTTGGCTATGGTATTCAACCCATATGTAAGGACTGCAGTTGCATTCTTGAAGGACATAGTACAGATGTTCTTCGTTTTCCATTGCTGCAGTCCTAACTATTGGGTATAGTCCGCATCCAGTCGGCCCGAATACCAGAGTATAAGGCTGACGTCGGTCAGGGCGCATTAGACTGACGTCAGTACGTCAGGGTACTAATGCGCATGACCGGCGTCATATCCTCAGTCGGTCCGATGCAGAAGCAGTTTTGCGAGTGCAGGTTGGCGTTCTGAAATATTTCCGAAACCGGAGTTTCAGACCGAATCAGAGTTGGCTAAGTACCCGTTAGGGAACATTTTGGTTTTTCTTGCCTCAGTATTTAACCGGATGTCAGAAAAGTGAATAACTGTATTTCTTGTGGGAAACAAATACCTCATAGGGATTACCATACATTGTGTATACCTTGTTTAGGGCCTGAGCACGTTGGTTGCCGCTCTTGTGCTAGGTTTAACAAACGCACTATTAAGAGGAGGTTAGACTGTGCCAGATTAGTGTTTGGGAAGCGTTGCAATTATAAAATGCCGCTGGATGCTAGGACAAAACAGGTTGATGAACCGTTCTTTAGGAGGCTCAGTGGAGCCAGAGGTTTTGCCAGGAGTTTCTATGGAGTCTCAGGCAGAAACTTTACTGTTACAGGATGTACCCTCTCAGGAGGCAGGCCAGGCTGAGGGGGCTTCTCAGGTAACTATTCTTCCCTCTCTTCCCAAAGTAGTTAGAGCTTCTCCTAGCATTTCGGGTTCTGTACCTAAGAAACATATGCTTAAAATGGCAGAAGATTTGATTACTATGATTAGAGGTTCTATGGGCCCTCCTGATAAGAGGCCTAGGGTGGAACCAGAGTTTGACAGTTTTGAACAGGGTTCAGGAGCTTCTGAGTCTTCTGCGGAAGATTTGCAGGAGTATCCTCATTATTCTGATTCTGATGTGGATGATGCCACTCCTTCGGCTTCTCCTCCTGAGGATTTTTCATTTTCAGAGACTCTGCATTCCATGAGGGAGCACTTTAAATGGGAAGGCCAGGATTACTCTGATTCCAGGAAGAGGCTTAGGGAATTCTTGTTTTACCCCAGCATAGGCCCTTAGCTATACCTCCTGTGTTGAATGTGGTGGAAGATGTTTTGCAGAGGCTTCCCTGAACCCTGATTCTTTGCCTCCTGCTCCTGTTAAACCTGATAGGTACTATAGGGTGCCAAGCTCATAAGTATTTGTTTAAGAGTCCTAGGGGACCCAGAAACTGTTTCTCAGGGGCCTAAAGGTGTTAAGGCCTCTGTGGTTAAAAATCCTGTTCCCACTGACAAAGAGGCAAGGGCGTTGGATAGGTGGGGTAAGAAAGTGTATACTTCTTCCACTCTAGCCATGAGGCGTTGAATTGTCAGTTTCACATGCTGAAATATCAAAATTATCTCCTTTCACAATTGAAATCTAAGGTGGATGCTTTGGCGGAAGGTATTGATTGTAAAGAATTGCTGGATTTAGTTTATGTGTCTGAACAAGTGGGCAAGCATTCTTTGCAATGTGGTTTTGATGCTGTGCAGGCCTCCTCGAGGGTGGCTGCCACTAGTTCTGTTCTTCGCAGGCATGCCTGGTTGAGGGATCAAAATTTGGCTGAGCATGTTAAGACAAGGATTTTGGATGCTCCTTTACAGTCTGATGTGTTGTTTGGTTCACCTGTGGAAGCAGTTTTAAAGAAAATGGAGGACAAAGCTAAGTCTATGCAAACTGTTAAAGATTTTTGCAGGTACAGCCACCAAGTTTAGTAGAAATTGGCCTGCTAAGGGGTGGACATATCCTGCTTATGATTCCCAGTCTAGGGGTAGGTCTAGACGTGGTAGGGGCAGGGCTCAAGGTTCTTTTAGGCCTAGAACAGGGAGTTCACCTGCTCAGACTTCTGGTGAGGGCAGGGTCAGTCCTTTCGTAAACAGACCCAATGACCTGCCTTTTCAGCTGCCAGTAGATTCTCGCCTGGCAGCTCCTTTGGGAGGACGACTGTCTCTTTTCAAAGAAAATTGGGATTTAATTACTCAAGACAGATGGGTGTTGGACATCATTCACCACGGTTACAGATTTTATTTCCATACAATGCCCCTTTCAAAGGCATGCCAGACGTTCCTCCTCCACAAAGAAAAGAGGCTCACAAGCAAGTTTCTCAGTTACTCCAAATGGGGCCATTCAGCCAGTCCCTGTATCAGAAAGGGGCCTAGGATTTTATTCTCGCATGTTCCTAGTACCAAAGAAGGGGAACACGTGGAGACCGATTTTGGATTTATCTCTCCTCAACACTTATCTGGACATTCCCAAGTTCAAGATGTTGACGTTACAACAGCTTTTACCCTGCTGGGCAAAGATCACTGGATGGTAACTTTAGATCTCAAGGAAGCTTACCTTCATGTGCCTATCAGGCTAAGTTACAGGAAGTATCTGCGGTTTCGAGCTGGAGATTCTCATTATCAGTTCTCTGCATTGCCCTTTGGCTTATCTACTGCCCAGAGTATTCACAAAGGTTCTGGCTCCAGTGATAGCTTACTTCAGGCTACAAGGAATTCAAATCTATCCTTATTTAGACGACTGCCTGATTCTGGCTCAAGAAAAGGAAGACCTTCTACAGCATCTGGAATATGTTATAGCAGTGCTAAGATGCCTAGGGTATTCTGTGAACGAAATAAAGTCCAGTCTAGTACCCTCTCAAGACATGTGCTTTCTGGGTGTGAGACTGAATACAGCAGCCCAGATGGCCTTTTAACCCCGGACAAACAAAAGAGTCTATCACTTTACTTCCATCAACTATCTCATCAGTCCGACTGCAAAGACAGTCCTTCAAGCATTAGGGTTCATGGCATCTTGTATTCTGGTGCTTCTCAATGCCAAACTGCATATGAGGAAGTTACAATGGTATCTCAAAAATGTATGGACACAGCACTGCCAGGATTTAGACACTGTCATTCAAATAATACCTTGCCTTCAAAGAGAATTTTTGTGGTGGGCTCAGGAATGTCACCTAAACAAGGGACTCTCTGTGACCCGGCCAGAGGCGAGTCAGATTTTAACGACAGATGCCTCGGACATTGCTTGGGGAGCTCATCTAAATGGAAAGTGGATACAAGACAAGTGGCCTGCCAGACTACAGCATCTACATATCAACATGAAGGAGATGTTAGCAGTCCAGTTCGCATTACTGGCTTTCAAGGAGTTACTTCTTCCAGGGCAGGTGTTGATTCTAACAGACAACACAACTGTCATGTGGTACATCAACAAACAAGGGGGAACACATTCTTATCCTCTATGCAGGCAAGCAATGATTTTATGGGAGAACCTAACTCTTCAGGCAAGGTTTCTGCCAGGAGCACAGAACTCCTTAGCAGATGTGTTAAGCAGACAAATCATGGATCCCCACAGTGGAAACTGGATCTTCATGTATTTCAGACTTTGACAGTGTCATGGGGAACTCCAGACATAGATCTGTTCGCTTCTCCACTAAACCACCAGCTGCCACAGTTTTGCACAAAGGGGTTTCATCACACAGCTTGGAAAGTGGATGCTCTGTCTTTCAGTTGGACGAACCTTCATGTGTATGCCTTTCCACCTCTGCCTCTTCTTCCAAAGGTACTGTTAAAGGTCAGACAGGACAGGCCAAGGATGATTTTGATAGCTCCAGATTGGCCTCGGCAACACTGGTACCCACTACTACGGAGTCTGGTAAAGAAGCCTCCATGGCCTTTACCTTTGATTCCACATCTATTATCCCAGAAGGACGGTCATCTGCTCAATGTCAAGCTTCACTCTCTTCATCTGACAGCCTGGCATATTCTGTGTTGAAACGCAGCAGGTCTCAACTTCCTCAACAAGTTTTAAATGTGATTATGGAAGCCAGAAGACCTAGTACAAGGAAAGTGTAAATGGAAGAGATTTTTATGTTGGAGTAAAGCGAAGAATTTGGAGATTTCTGAGCCTAATTTGAGTATGGCTCTTCAATATCTTACTGAGTTACTGGACAAGGGTCTGTCCTTCTCTTCCATTAAGATTCATGCTGCAGCAATCTCAGCTCACTATGATTGTGACCCACCATTGTTTTCGCATCCTTTGTTCAAGCAGTTTCTTAGAGGGCAAAGAATATAAGAGAGCTCCTACTCCTGCTTGGGATCTCAATTTTGTGTTGGAAAAACTTACTCTACAACCTTTTGAGCCTGCGGCTACTGCTGAATTGAAATATTTGTCATGGAAGACTGCTTTTTGTTGGCTATTACTTCTGCAAGAAGGGTGTCCTGAGTTGCAGGCCCTTATGGCAGTCGAGCCCTTTTGATTTTCCATAAGGATAGGGTATCATTTAATCCTTCCTTTATGCCTAAGGTGGTTTCTAGTGTGGCTTTAAACCAGACTATTCATTTGCCTCCTTTTATGCAGACCCCCAAAATAAAGGGGAAAAGATTTTGCATACTTTAGATGTACACAGGCAATTGCGTTATTACTTAAGCAGGACTAAGGATTTTAGGCAGTCTCAGCAGTTGTTTGTTTCTTTTGCTTTGAGTTCAGGGCAAGCCTGTGTCAAAACAAACTATTTCTAGGTGGATTGGCTTTGCATTGCATTTTGTTATTCCCATCATGGCAAGGAAATTCCAGCTGGGATTAGGCCTCATTCCACTAGGGCTACTGCCACTTCAACAGCATTTCTGGTGGCAACTAAGGATATTTTGGAAGCAGCTACTTGGAGTTCAGTACATACTTTCTCTAAGCATTATCACCTTCCTATTTACTCTAAGTCTAGGGCTGGTTTTGCCACAGCTGTTTTGCAAGGCATGTTGTCAGCTCCTGCTTCTTTATGATTTGCCAGCCTCCCTTACCTCTGCTTTGGGATTCTACCCAATAGTTAGGACTGCAGCAATGGAAAACGAAGAACATAGTACAGTTTTGTACCTACCATAAATGTAGATGTTCGAGGATTCCATTGCTGCAGTCTTCCCCTCTGTGTTTAGGGGTGGTTGTGTAGGTGACTTTCCATGCTTATATTTTTGTATATATTGTTCATGTTTTGGTGCAGGTATTTTGGGCCTTGTCTTTTTAGGGTCTCCTGACATCTGGGGCAAGAAAGACTGAGGATATGACGCCGTCATTCTGGTATTCGGGCCGACTGGATGCGGACTATACCCAATAGTTAGGACTGCAGCAATGGAATCCTCGAACATCTACATTTATGGTAGGTACAAAACTGTACTTTTTGTACCTACCATAAATGTAGATGTCCGATAGATATGCAACTGCAGTCAGGTTTTCCCTCCCTCCTACCCCTCTGTATATTGGGTCCACTTCCCTCCTTTTATATTTAGCTGGGGATATCTGTTATGGTCTATCTGTTTATTGCTATTGCGTATCTCTGGAATTTTTAATCCAGTTCTAAATTTAGCCTTCCTTGGAGGGCACCTGGCATCTGGGGCAAGAAACACTGAGGAAGATGGTGTCGGCTGATGCTTTTATACCCCAGCCGCTCTGACGTCGGGGAGGAGGCGACATCAGCCGACGCCGGACCCAGACTTTGGAATCCGGCCGACCGAGGGCTGCCTGAGGCAGGACAAACCCTTATGTAAGGACTGCAGTTGCATATCTATCGGACATCTACATTTATGGTAGGTACAAAACTGTACTTTTGATATACACATGACATACAGTTCTAATACATTTATAAGACAAGCATCTTGTTTACATAATGTTGATATTCACAAATGACATATTATTCACAAAATTCCAGATAGCTTTGCTGGGGGTTCATATTGTGATATCGAAAGATAACATAATCAAATGCTCAAAGCTTCGAAATGGCCGCATATTGAAGCTTTTATTGCGGGGGGCTGTGCCCCCCTCACCCCCCACTAAATATATATTCCAACTCCGAGATCGCACTACAGTGAGGAAAGGGCAAAGATCTCAATCTTCACTGTATTGTGATCCCACAATGCGATCTTCGAAATGCAGCCGTTTCAAAGTTCTGAGCATTCGATTACGTTATCTTTCGATAACATAATAGGACCCTGCTGTGCTGGCAGTATCTCCCTTCGTCACACTGATATCCCACCTGTCGGAACACCAGATCTCCAGTCTACAATACTTCAAACTAACTGCTTGGTTTCTCCACTTCCAGTGATCTTACAAAAGTTCACGTAGCTTCCCCGGTCAGCAAAATCATTCTTGCTTTTGAAAAGTCCTCTACCAAGAAAATATACTGTAGCAAATGGAAGAGATTTTCTATTTGGGCCTCACAGAGAAATATCGACCCGTTTTCTGTTTCAGTCCCCGACATCTAAATGTTTCTTTTGTGTCTCTTCCAGCACAGAGCTAATTTTTCCACCATCACGTTGCCACGATCTCCAACCTCCATGTGAGGAAGGACACTAGTTTTCCTTTCCTGTCTTTTCACATCTAAGTTATGTCGAGCCTTTATGAAAGGTATTTTTCAGCTTAGGCCTCCGATTAAGGATCCTTCCTCCCCTTGCAATCTCAGTTTAGTGCTTCAAGGGCTGACCCAGAAGCGTTTTGAACACGCTAGGTCATGTGACTTAAAATTTTTGTCATGGAAGACTGCCTTTCTGGTAGCCATTACTTAGGCTAGAAGGGTGTCAGAATTGCAAGCCTCGTCTTTTCGAGCACCAACCAACTCTCTTCAGAGAGCGAGTCTCGCTTAGAACAAATCCTTCTTTCATTCCGAAAGTAGCTGCAGAGTCAAACATCAGTCAGACTATTCACTTACCTGTATTTTTTCTTGATCACTCCAGTAAGGGAGTGTATTTGCTACATTTCTTGGATGTGCATAGACAATTCCGTTTTTACCTACATAGGACTAAAGTTCACAGGAAATCGGACCAACTGTTAATTGCCTTTTCTACAAATAGGTTAGATCAGGCCATTTCTAAAATTACCTTAGCTAAATGAGTTATTGATTGTATTTCTACAACTTATGCCCAGCAAGGCAAACAACTTCCCTATCCAGTGAGATCCCATCCAGTGAGATCCCACTCTACCAGGTCCATGTCTACTTCATCTGCCTTCTCTGTAAGAGCTCCAGTTGATGAAATTTGCACTGCAGCTGTTTGGTCTACATCTCACACTTTTGTATCTCACTAAAAGCTGAACATTGTTTTCAGGAACAGAGCATCCTTTGATTCTGTGGTGCTCAGGCATATCCTTCCATAAGATCTTGCCAGGGTTTATGTAGCTGGGGACTCTGACCCATTCTTGATGCATAGTGAAATGGACAACATCAGATTAGAAGTTATGCACTTGCTGTAACTTGGCATCTCTGTTGTACTATTTCTCTATGCATCACATTCTACCCTCCTTCTACCTTCCTTTTACAGCTGAGAGTGCTGTATAGGCTGAGGGAACCCACTGGTCCCTAGTTCGGACTCCTGTTGACTGCTTTCTGTTCTGTCTAGCTCTGTTATTGGATAATCTTAAGGAAGGGACAGCAAACTCAATTTGAGGTTTTGAAGAAGAGTGGAGCATTATGGGAGTGGAAGGAGTTTGAGGCTTGGATCATACGTCTGGAAGATATGGCCAAGTTGGATCCAAGGACGGACCCAAAGACGCATTTGTGATGCATAGTGAAATAGGACAACACAGATGCCAAGTTATGGTAAATACATAACTTCTATTTCCTGTTTAGCATGAGTTCAGCAGGGTAGAACTTTTCATTTTAAGTTATAATTTTGTATCATATTACATGTTTGGCTAAGAATTGTAGGAAAGTGTCCACTGTTTGATATTTCAGGACCTCATACCTGTACATACCCCAGCAGCTGAAGCCTGTTTACATCTCAACACTTATTTGTGGTTTTCCACTTTGCATTACATATGTACCAAACAGAACAGGTGTTTGTAAATATACATTTTTTTCCAGTAGACTGGCATCTGACCAGAGTTGTTCCATGCTCCTTTGAACATACTAAGCCATTTCATTTCTGGCTGCCAGGAAACCTTGTTAAGGTATTCTCTTAGTTCAGTTGAAATCCTACTTGTTTGGGAGAAGGTATAATTGGCCTAAAGTGTCGGTAAGAAGAGTTAGCATTCAAAGGAAGAGGGTTTCCACATGCCCAGATTACCATGTCATCCTAGTAGAGAAGCATGTTTTGGAAGTTAAGTAGAATGTTAATGTACTTATATATTTGTTTATTCACCAGGTAAGTGTACTGGTCTGGAATCCTTTTTAGGTGTAACCTGAGGCAGAAACATGACAAAAACTGTTCAGTTTAGTACATTTATAATATTATGTGGAAGCTACAAACAAGTGATAAGATGTAAATAGATTTCAGTTGCTGAGGTATGTACAGATATGACGTCCTGAAATATTAAACAGAGGATGCTTCCCTAAAATTCTTTGGCAAACATAATACGATATATGCAAGCAATTATTTCGACACAGTAGGTTAAACATGTGGTTGAATATATAACAAAGTGGCCTTAATGCATGAAGAAAAGATGGGTATAGGTAAGTTGGCTAGTACAAATTTAAATGTTTCCAGTATTAACAGCTCATTTTGCCATTACTCTCTGTTAGTCATCATCTCCCTCCTGGTCAGTTGGCACCTTTGTTCCTATTAATGTGGCAAGGGTCAACTGGGAGGGTTAATCATTCAGACATGTTTGATATTTTCCACAGCTTTGAAATCACACCCACAAAGTGCGGGATTTTGACAGTATGCTTTACTGAGATAGCAGTGGTAGTAGGCAATCACTGCCCATATGTCAATATCTAGGAATGTTAAGGAGTCTGCAGTTTAACTTAGAAATTGATGCTTCTAAAATCTGGAAGCTGATAGAAAATCCAGACATGATGTCTGGTGTAACTTTGGTTCCCCTGGAGAGGTTTTGGAGTATTACTGAAACGAGATGCAAACATCTCAGCTAAATGTTGAGGTTCATTTAACTGATGAACCATTCACAGCTGTGCCTTCACTAATTTTACACACACACACACACACACACACACATATATATATATATATATATATATATATATATATATATATTATACTCATAGCAGTGGCCATTGTATGAGTCCAGGGTGGAGCCTATGCTTAGGCCACTCTTCATTTTCCCTCCGGCTTTAAAAAAAAAAAAAATATATATATATATATATATATATATATATATATATATAAGGTTCATTATTTATTATTACATATTTAATACACAATTCTTTCATAACATTTAACATACAAGTATTTATGCATACTGGTATTTTATATTTAAATATATATTTTACAAAAACAGACACCATAAGAATGAAGAGAATTTGATACTTTAACTAATTAATTTGGTTTGTACACATATTTGTCAATTACATTTTAATTTTATTTATGAATTGTCTAAAGAACATTGTTCAACATATATTTATTATCAACAACAAGGTGTTTCCAAAAGCAACACATATATAAGTACATGTTCCTTCTTGTAACTAGTTTTTCTTTTCTTTTTCATATCCGTGCTTTTAACGGTCATTATTTGTATTATTTTCAGAAGTAATTTCTTCATACACATCAAGCATTTTTAGTCTTTTGGCACATGAGTTGATTCTAATAGTAAGGACGTATAGTTTTTAACTGCGTCTTATTCAAGATGAGACGATGTACTGTATAGCATAGATTGGTTTTGAACTAGGTTTAAAAGGGTTACGGACTAGATTTGCAACATTTGAATACAACCACATTCATGTTGTGCAACATTTTTCTATTGCATAGTGTTTAATAAACACAACTAAATTAGAACGAACTTGCAACGGAGTTGCATGATAAAACGTATATTAATTAACCGCACAGTGGCCAACGTGGTTTTAAATGTTTTAAATATTTTAAATAATTTTAAATAACGAGTTTATTTAACAAAAGATGTATTTTTAACATGTACCTTGTCAAGGATATTATTTTGAGGATATTTGCATCTTTATAACTGACAGTGGTTGCGTTGGGTTATATGAAGCATTTTTAAAGTACTTCAAAGTCGCACATTTACACTCTGTGATGAAAACTGCAACTGCAGTTTAGCACTTTAACTGAGAGTAATTAATTGAACTGACTTTATTGTTGTCTTAATTGACTGCTGTACATAAAAGGAAGTCAAGTTACTTGTGGTTTATCTCGAGAAAGCCTGACATAGCTTCAGGTGAAAGCGCTTGATTTATCGGATTCATTGTTTCTGTTTCGTGCCGTTTTGTGGAATTTGTGTTAAAATAAAGAGTTTGTTACACTTTTGGAAGAGTTCATTGGATTCAGGAGGTTCCTTTTGCTGCTTGTTTTGTGGGTTTTTTTGGGACTGAGTTCGTGATTTACTTCGTTATATATGTAAACATACTAGAGAAAAGATTTAGGGCTAAGAGGAAATTCCCAGACCTCTTCAGTGGGATGCCACCACATATGACACCCAACGGTATGGATAAGTGAAGAACAAAATTGGCAGACAGGTTGGTCCTGATCTCATTTCTCCTCATGTATGTTCAGGTCATAGTCAAAAGAGTACTAGTTAGAGTACTGATGACTTTGGGACAGCATTAATTGCATTCCTTTCTCCTGCTAGTGTGTTCTTTCATACCACACTTTATGTCCTCCGCTCAAACCGTCCTTACGCATATTTTATTTTTCTTGTTCAACTTCTCTTGGAGCTTACTTAGCAGTTTTTCATGTGGTACTGAGTCACATACCTCAGTGAAATTAAAGCAGACCACATCCACCAATACACCTCTAGAACTGAATTTAATTGGAAGGGCAGTACCAGTTTGTTACAGAACCATATTGCCTGGCATTGTTTGTCCTCAGACATGCCACAAAACGTTTGTTAATCTTAATGTAGTGGCTACCTAGCAGAAGCAGTGTTCAACTTCAGGTTGTTTTTTCATGTTTTATTCTTTATCAGTTTTTGCTTTGCATTCCAAATAGAGTTATAAAATATAAATTTTTAACTATAACAAAAAGGTTTTATTGTGTGGATTTTGTCAGATTGTGAGGGCATCTGTTGTGCACAGCCCTCTTCAGGTCACTCTACAAATTTTCTGTTGGATTTAGGTCTGGGCTCTGGCTGGGCCATTCCAAAACTTTAATTTTCTTCTGGGGAAGCCATTCTTATGTATTTATTTATTTGCAGTTGGTTTACCAGGATAGTCCATTGGGCCAAAATGAACCCGTTTTCAATGGAGTCCTGGGGAGAAAAGCTCCAAAACAATCTAGGTTACAATAGATTATGGATGATAATTATACAAATGTTATAGATTCAAGCAAACAATTACAAATAGTACAGCAAACATTACAAATAATACAGACTAGTGATGAAACTTACAGATGATACAGACTAACAAAAGGAACATTGCAAAGTAAGTACTGAGAAGCCATTACATATTAGGAAGCATACCCTTAAGAGGTGCAGCCTACTGCATTCTTTGCAAATAGCATAGGAATAACAAGAATGTATGAGTTAGGAGAAATGATAAAGGAAAATTGCTGGTGTTTATTTGGATGTAAGTTTGGGGTTATTGTCCTGTTGAAAGGTGAAATTCCTCTTCATCTTCAGCTTTTCAGCAGATGCCTGAAGGTTTTGGGCTACAAGTGACTGGTACTTGGAACTGTTTATAATTCCCTCCACCTTGACTAAAGCCCCAGTTCCAGCTGAAGAAAAGCAACCCCAAAGCATGATACTGCCACCACCATACTTCACCGTGAGTATGGTGTTATTTTGGTGATGTGAAGTGTTGCTTTTTCACCAAACGTACATTTTGGAATTGTGGCCAAAAAATTCAACCTTGGTCTCATCAGACCATAACACATTTTCCCACATGCTTTTTGGAGACTTGATGTATTGTTTTACAAATTGTAGCTGGCTTGGATGTTTTTCTGTGTAAGAAAAGGTTTCTGTCTTGCAACCCTACCCCATAGCCCAGATATGTGGAGAATACAGGAGATTGTTGTCACATGTAGTACACAACCAGTACTTGCCAGAAATTCCTACATCTACTTCGGTGTTGCTGTAGGTCTCTTAGGAGCCTCCCTGACCAGTTTTTGTCTTGTCTTTTCATCAATTTTGGAGGGGGCATCCATTTTTTTTTTTTTGCAACGCCACTGTTGTCCCGTGTTTTCTCCACTTTTTGATGACTGTCTTCACTGTGTTCCATGGTATATCCAGTGCTGTAGAAAATTTTTTGTACCCTTCTCCTGAATAATACCTTTCAACAATGCTTTTATGCTTTGTAAGCTCTGTGTGAACCATGGCTTTTGCTGTAGCAGACAACTAAATAAATGTTAGGAAAATCCTACTAGGACACCTGAACTTTATTTGGGGTTAATCAGAATGTCTTTAATTGATGGCAGATGTGTACCCAAGATGACTGAATGCTGTAATTAAATCAAAAGGTGCTTCAACAAAGTATTAGTTTAAGGGTGTGCACACTTACACAACCGGCTTATTGTACGTTTATTATTTTTTATATTTTTTTATCCTAACAGATTTGTTTGTTTTTCAATTGAATTGTACAGGTTATAGGTCACATTAAAGGTGGGAAAAGTTTTGAAAAGATTTATTGTAGTCTAATTTTTTATGTTACAAAAACCTGGTATTTTAACAGGGGTGTGTAAAGTTTTTATATCCACTGTATATATATATATATATATATATATATATATATATATATATATATATATATACACACACACACACACACACACACATGTGCATGTATATATATATATATATATATATATATATATATAAAATGAATTTTCACAAATATTTATGTTTTGTATGTTTAAACTGATGGGCTAGGAATGTTATTTAAGGAAGTGAAGCTTTTAACTCAGTATTCTGAAATCGTCAGTGAGGAATGAAAGTGCTTAATGTGTATGAATTAAAGGAATTTGTATTACTAAAAAGTACTGAGCATTTTCCATTTTTTAGCATTCTGTTGAGGTTGTTGGTTTATTTCTAGTGCTAAGCCTGCACTTGAGTGGTTTTGGATGCCGCAAGACTTTCCTTCACAGGTTTTTATCACCTTTCTGTTGTCAAAATCAGGCTGTTTGGCCTGTAATTCCCAAAGTTAGCTCTGCTTTATTCTATTTCAAGAGACATCACTGTAGCCTTTCTAAGCCTAAGCAATTCCCTACTGATTTATTGAACTGTTTTTCCCAGAGTACATTACAATATCTTTTGAGACTCTTGGAAGTAACACTTCTAGTCACTGGGTGTCTCTCTCTCTTTCTCATCCACACCCTGGCAAGTCCTTATTTTGAATTTTAGAGTTGATTACTCCATCTGTCTATGCTTCATCCCTGAGACCATTTCTCCTTTCCTCTCTAGTAAGTTTGCACTCTTTCATGCCAAAAAGGGTGAGGGAAGCTATTAATGACATACCTCATTTTTCTGTCTTACTTTTTCATTTCCTTTCTGTGATCATCTTGCTTAACTTTGTCCCCCAACCTTTTTTCATGCTGTGAACTTAAAAAAAAAGCTTTTAGCCAATTGTCTTCCTCTTGCTCCTACTTCCATTTACTTCAAACTTTAGCTTTCATGATTTCTCCTGTAAATATTTTCCCACTTCTTTGCCTTCGTCTCCTGCACACCCTCTCCTCTCCTGTTACCGTATGGATTTCTTTGTTGTCTTCTTATCTGTTTTCCCTATCCCTTTTTCATCAGTTCCTGCCATGCTGTTTCTAACCATTTCCTAAAGCTTTTTTGCCCCATTTGTTCATACCAGTCCCAAAATTCCACCATCCTTTTCAGCTCCTGGTAATGCACCGCTCTGTAATCCTTTACCGATATTTCTGAGCTTGGCTTCCCATGCTTCTTCCCTTTAGCAAGCCGTATGGTTGCATAGTGCTGGATTGCCAGCTGGCTCTCCGATAGGATGCAGATAATCAAAATATAGGAAATTACTTCTGCAAAGAAACCAGTCACCAGTGGAGTCCTCCAGGGTTTTATGCTAGGAGCTCTCCTGCTTGGCATGTACTTTTCTGAAGTAAAAAACAATGTCTGAAGGCTCTGTCTGACTAAATTTCAGATGACTGCAAACTAGGAGCCAGTCACTGAATCCCCAAATGACTTAGCCATTCTACAGGAAGGTATTTGTGCCAAAATTTTGGACTGAAACTAAATGCCATAAAATGCATTATTGTATCCTTTGGGAAGTCATCTACCTCAGGGAACTACCACATTGACAGTAGCCACCCCAAGGGCTGACCAAGTTGTTTGGGGTTTGGGAATTTATGTGGACAGTGACCTAGCTTTAGACCACATGTGTCTGTTGTAAGAAAGCCCTTCTATAGTGTACAGCTTATAAACAAAGGAACTGTGTCTAGATCTAGGGATGTCATTGTTCCCCTTTACCCGGCCCTCATTAGGCCAATCATTGAATATAATGTCCCTTTTGGCATGCATCTGTCCAGACATATGCAGCAACTGCAACACCTACAAAAGTACCTTGCTTAAAGGATACCATTTTGAAACAACATGTTCTAATTGAACAGACTCAAAGCCCTATCACTGTACTGGGTATCCTAATGACAGCTAAGAGGTTACATGTGTCTGGCATGCAACACATTGTCTGACCTATTACTGATTGATTTATTGCATGTCACCAAGTCAAATGGCATCAGAAGCACTCGGTGTAGAGATCTAAACCTCTTCTGCAGCATCAGCAGAATGGTTTGTAGGAACAGATATATCTCACAGAGGATACTACTGTTCTGGAACAGACTCCATATACGTAAAACAAAGTTCATCCCTGTCCACATTGAAGTGAAACTTAGATTTAGGGGTGGGAAACAAGAGAAGTTATTCCAGGACTTACCCCATGTACTACTAATGGACAGATGTGGCTCCTAAATGATTTATCCCAAGCATGGGTCCCCTCAAATTATCTGTGGTATGATCTCAGTTATTCTCATTAGGGGTAATGAGTAATTATCGACCATGGGATGGTTTAGGCCATTCTATATCTAAATGGGATAGATTATTTTGAGCACTAAAAGGGAAATTAGCTAGGCTTACAATGGCCTGCAAAGGCAGCTAGTCCAGTACTTACTTATGAATTTATTAGCTGTTTGTTAGTGTTGCCCTTACATCTACCCCCTTAGGGAATCATATGGATTCATAGTAACTTTCTGCATTTGTGACATTACTTGTATTCTTTTGCACCCCATTCTTTATTCAGCTGTCTGTCCAGTATTCTATTGATCCTGATTCTGTCATGCCCAAGTATGTGCATCCTTCATTGTTCAGAAATTCAGTTTATTCATTTACCCTGTCTGCAATATACCCTTTGATTTCCCAGTCTGCTTTTTGTATGTTTATGTGCCTCATAATAATTACCTTTCTCTTTCACTCTGTTCACTTTCTGAAATGGAGTTTGTCCACCTCCTTTAATATATCAGGTGGCCACTACATGTTTTCTGTCTTCCTGTTCTCTCCTCTTACTCTTGACTGTCATAACATTTGAGCTGTCTTTGTTCAATCTGTTTTTCCTCTCTCATGTAAGTTGCCTCTCTCCCTCCTCTCTTCACAAGTAAACCTTTCCATATGTCTCGTTCTAATGTTCTACTTACCTTGTTCACTGTGTCCTTCCTGTAAAACTTATACTAAGTACCATTATGTCCCACCCCTTTTTACGGCTGGACCAAGTCATCATTGCCCCCATTATGTCTATTTCTCCCTGCCTTAGGAGTGTCTGCACCTCATCCATCTTTTTTACTTGTGTCTGACTTTGTATAATGCTGATTTTATTATCTTTCTTTTCCTGATTCACTTGTCTTCTTCATTTTTGCCTGTCCTTCTGTGTCTTCCTGCTGTAGTTTTTAACTGTGTAAGCCCTGGTCACCTTCAATGCATTTTAAAGGTGTGATCATCTGAATGTATATTTTGATACCTGGCTTCAAAGGGCCACCCGCTTTGTACTTGGTGTGAAGCCTGCTCTTGGCATAGCTCTCCTCTCTGTGGCAGGCTTCCTCCCTGGCTCCCTCTAAGTCATGCTCTTGCTTCATTGTTAGTTCCCTCAGCTACCACTTGTACTCCCAAAGGTTTTCCTTCATGACTTTGGTGGTTGATGATACCAGTAACACTTGTAAGATTTCTACAACATAGCCAAAATTGCAGCATCTACTTGCTTTCCTCTGCAGCTGTTCTTTTTGCTTCTTCATCCTCCCCTCCAAAGACAATTTATAGGAACCTGCATTTACCACTAAATGTGGGTGACTGTGCTCTCTCTGCTTATTTCTTATAATGTCTTCATTCTTTTCCATTATCAGTTCTGATATTGCTTTCATAGCTAGAAGGTCCCTCTACCCCATTCTGTCTCCCTGATAGTGCCTTCATTGATAGAGTAGGATACCGTTATTACTTTGAATTGCTTGACTCAACTTTTCCTGGATTGTCTCTACTAGTCATTCTTGCTATTCCTTCCTCTTTTTGAGGTCTTCCATTCATTGGACTATTTTAATTCAGTTTTTCCACATGTCCTTCCATTTCTCCAGTGTCATGTTTTCTCCTCTCTCCCATTTAGACTTTTCTTGCTTGTTATGTTTACCAGTACCCATTGCTTTACCTTTCTTGCTATACGTGGCTTTTCTTTTTCTTCAGTAATCCCTACATAAGTTGTCACCCAGTTCATACAGTTCTACCTTTTTTTCTGCTTTCTTATTTGACACTTCATTTCCCCCAATTTATGAATATAGTCTGTTTCTGTTTCCTCAGTCTTGGTACAGTACTATTTATTTCCTCCTTGACATCTGCTGCCCATCTGTCTTCTAACTCCTTTCACTTTATTATTCTTTCTGTACATTTTCTTTGCTGTCATTATCCACATCTTTTTTAAATCTTTCTTGCCTGCAAATTCCTCATTTTGACATCATCCTCTGATGTCTCCGCCATCATCTTAGTCTGTCCCATCTTCCCTACCCCTGTTCACCATTTAAGTGATCATCTGACTCCTTCACAGTTGCCAAATCTTTCTAACTTCCTCTTTCATCGTCCCTGACTGCCAGCAATCTGTACAACTCCTTCCATCCCCGAGATCCCTCAGCCGTACTATCAGCTTACTTCCAGCACCTCATCCAGCTCTTCACTTCCCCATTACTAATCTCTGTCATCTTCAGTCTGCCTTACTACCACTTTGCTTATCCACTTCAATCTGTACATCTCAGTCATGCTATGGAATAGGAAAGAAAAAGTAGCAATGGCAAATAAGATGTTTTGGTGCATTGTGCTGGAAGTGGATTCCATTGATGGTGATGATGTGCTTCCATCATGACAGCCACTCGGTGGTAAGGCTGCATCTGAAGTACTGCGTGTATGGGGGGTGCAAGTAGGCCATTATAAAGTGTGCAGTGCAAAGTTACCTTAATGGAGAAAGGGATAGAGGGACTGGATTATGAGGAGAGACACAGAAAGTTGGGCATTTATACATTAGAAGATGACGCTACAGAAAATAGTATATTACTTGGATGTCAGTTTATTATTGGGGGCAGTTGGAAGGCTTGCAGTTAAGAGGAAAAACAGGTGTAGGAATTATGGATCCACTTACAGAAGCACTTATACACAGAGAAGGTTTTAAAACTTGTGGAATGTATTGCCCAAGGCAGTGATATACTGCACATTGTCAGAGTAGTTCAGAGCTGCTTGGAACAACGTAAATTGAGAGTAGGGCAAATGAGGTAGATAAGGATAAAGGGAGAAGACAGCTGCACAGTAACTAGTTGCACCATTTGGACTGATCCAACTGTGTGTGTAACTTCCTTCTTTTGCATCTTTAAGTTTTCATTTTTAGTTTTGCCCATTTTTCTCGCATCTGGCTTACATGTACATGGCTGATGCTGCATGTTGGTGCCACTGTTGCCTCCCTTGAGTGTCATTTTTGCTGATACTTGGGTATGAAGTGCTGGTAAAATGTGTTCAGTTTTGCCACTTGTGTTTTTTGAGGAGGCTTTTTTTCAGTAAATTCCTATTGGATGATCATGGGAGCCTCAGTTTTGTAGTATGTTAGGAGAGAAGAGAGCGAGGAGAATTTGTAGTTGCATAAAACTGAGTGGGTAGCTTATTTGTGAATGAAGTTTAGTTTATCAATGAAAGGCATTCATTCCATTTGGTTTAGTATGACACATGTATACAAGGTATGTGATGATGGGAGCTGTAACTGGATATTTGTAAATGTCAAATTCTAATTTTTGGAGATTTGTAGCTGTTATTCCATGTAATAAGTGGGATAAGAGCAATGAATTGGCAAGTGTCTTTTTTGATGATGGCATCAGACAGTGTTTAATTTTGTATAAGCACCATGCCTTTATGGATGCCCTGCACGATATGCTAGACATGACTGGGGAATCTATTATCACACCCAGGTATCTGCATTTGTCAACTGTCTCAGTGATGGTATTGTTTATGTAGGTGATAGCTGCAGTGGCTATTTTATCTTTCAAGACAGAGATCATGAGTTTAGTTTGAATTTCAGTGATTATCAGCATGGACTCCAGGAATCAGAACATTAAGGTATTGTTTAAATGTTTGGTCTGCGAAATAATATGGGTTACAGTAAGGCCATGTCAAATTATGGAGTCATCAGCATATTGCAGTAGTATGAGCCCATATGGAGGTACTTGCTATTAGTGACGATGGTAAATCATATTGAGCCAAGGATGCTGTCTTATTGTATGCCTATGTTAATATGGGTTTTGAAAGAAAATTATGCATTCCAGCAAATGGTCTAGGTTCTTTTGTGTAAATTTAGAAGCAATTAATCACTGTTGCTGTGCAGCCTAGGATTTGGAGTTCATACATGAGTTGGGTGTCATTAACTATATCAGACGTTTTTGAGAAGTCTGTGAAGAAGGCAGCAGCACTGTTGCCCTAATCACATTATCAGATCATCAGACTCTTTTGTTCGAAGTTTCTATCCCACCCAACCCCCCCAGCCATAACCAAGCCAAAAAAAAACTTCTCAAAAGCTGACTACAACCTCCTAAGGGAGGGTATCTGTAACTTTTAAACCACTGCCCCCCTCGGGATTCAGACAGCTATGCTGAACAGTGCACGAGTACAGTATACAAGCACCTGTACAACTGCATGGACTCAGTCATACCCAACAGAACTAAAACCTGCTCCTCAAGAAAACACAAACCTGTTTAGTGGACATCCTCTGTCAACAGGCTTTACAACAAATGGAACAAACTGTTGTCCAGGGGTAAAAAGGAATAAATTCCAAATTGGAAAAACTCTCCTTAGCTTCAGCAAGCACATTAGATCACTAGTGAAAACCTCCAAAACCAATTCTGAATCAAAACTAGCCTCCGAAATAAAGGGAAGCCAGCCACAAAGCCGCCTTCAGTTACGTCAGGAACCTCCATGGCAAAGCCCAGGTTTGTTC
The DNA here is from genome assembly GCF_019279795.1 of Protopterus annectens. Lineage (NCBI taxonomy): Eukaryota > Metazoa > Chordata > Ceratodontiformes > Protopteridae > Protopterus > Protopterus annectens. Next base: position 985,326,861 of record NC_056734.1, on the reverse strand, counting down.
TGAATTAGTACTTAACAGTATCACTTACACTGAGCCTGTTGACATAGCCAACCTGCTAGCAGATAGGTTCATTGCAAACTTCACCCCCTGTCCCACCCCTCAGGCCCATTCGACATCCCTGATACTTGTCCTGAACCTCACATCGCCGTAGATCAAGTGTTAAAGGCCCTATCCAAGGCAAAGAACACAGATTCTATGGGACATGATAGTATCCCAAGCTGTATTCTGAACCATCTCCAGCAAGAACTGGCTTTGCCATTGAGCACCCTATTCAGCCAAAGCCTAAGTATAGGCTTCATTGGAGAACTGCTATTGTCAACCCCTTGCAAAAAGGTGGTGCCACTACTGACCCTGGAAATTATTGCCCCATTAGCTTGACAAGTCTGATCTGTAAAGCCATGAAGTATATTATGGTTCTCATAAACAAGGACATAGGCAATTTCCAACCACTTGACCCCACCTTGCTTGGCTTTGTCAAGGTCAGATCTTGCCTGTTGAACCTGGTTGACTTCTTTGAGCCTCTCACGAAGGCCCTGGTGAAGGAAAATCAGTACATACAGCTTACCTTGACCTGGCCAAGGCCTTTGACACAATCCCCCACTCGGGTATCATCAAAAACCTAATGTAACTTGGCATAAATCCCTATCTCGTCAGGTGTGTGGCCAACTGGCTCACCGACAGGGCCTTCATGGTCAACATAGGCACCTCCACTTCTGGTAGCAGCCCTGTCACTAGTGGAGTTCCCCAGGGATCTGTTCTCGGACCACTGCTGTTTGGCATCTACTTCTCAGAGGTCCAGGCAAGGACAAAAGGTCTGTGGCTGACCAAGTTTGTGGACGACTGTAAGTTGGGTGCTGTCATTGACTCCCCAAATGATGTTAACATGTTGTAAGAGGGTCTCACAGCAACTAATTACTGGTGCCAAAGTCATGGTGTCAATCAAATGCAAAAAAATATATCATCATGCCATTCGGCAGAAACATGGCCCTTCCTGATTTCCACATCAGCGGCGACCCCCTAAACACACCACCTGTGGTGAGAGACCTGAATACTCAGGCTGATAATCTCACATTCGACCATCATGTAGCGGCATTGATCAGAAAAGCCTTTTACTTGGTTCATCTCATAAATAAAGTGATTGCATCCAGAATAAGGAGGTTATTACCTGTCTATAGTCCTCCCTCATTAGACCAATAATTGAGTATAACGCCCCATTTGGTGTGTACCTCTCCAAACATCTGCACTAATTGGAAAGGCCACAGAAATACCTCATAAAGAGAATCCATGGCCTCCAACACCTGTCCTATGTGGACAGGATCAAATCACTATCACTCTACTCAATATCATACAGATTGCTCAGAGATGATCTGTGTCATGCCTACAAGGCAATCTCAGACACTGCCCTACTAAAGATGCTCCATATTCGTAAGTCTAACTCCTTGCTTATTACCCGCTTGAAAGGATTGAAGCTAATATGCGATCAGCAAAATCTCCTGGTGACACAGGTTTGTCTCCCATAGGCTGCCCCATTTCTGGAATAGACTTCCCATACATGTCAGAGTACCTTGCTCACCCTCTTCAAGCGCAACCTTTATGAGTAGATAGGAAACCACATATTTGACCCAAGGGTTCCACCTGTGTCCCTCATTGACAGGGCAACATGTGCTGACTGACGTTTCTTTTTGGGGATAAACTTGGCTACGGTTTTAAGGGCCCCAGGGCCATTAGCCTCGTAACCTCCCATGATCCTATGATTCATTAGTTTGTCATTTCCATTAATACATTTTCTGTATGTCTGAAGTGAAAGCCATGTTGAGTTTTACTCAGTTTGTTGGATTCTCTCAAGGGATGTATTAGCTGAGAGTGACATACTCTTTCAAGTATTTTGGATAGGGGCTATAGATAGAGATTGATGTGCACTTGTCAGCTTTCTCTTTTTTACCTCCTTTGAAGAGGGGGGGGTAAATGTAGACCCTTTCCATAAGGATAGGAAATAAACTTGTACTTGGCATCTGTTTATGAGGATACTAAGACATCCTGTTATAAAATAATATTCTTTTACACTAATTACAATAATGTACAGCTTACTATTTTTTCACAGCATTATTTCCTTCATTAATAATCACTGCACCTTTCTCATTTGTTGAGTGATGCTTCAAAACTATTTCTTACCTTACCTGTAACAACTTCTGTAAGCAAATCAAAAAATGTCTTTCACTCCAGTTCACTTCTCTGTCTAGTATGCAACTTATTGTAAGAGCTAAACTTATCTCCATACTGTTTAAACTACTATATAAACTCTGTAAACGATTATCTGTACTGTGTGCCTGACATGTCTTAGATACCCTAATCCACTATGTTCAACCTCCAGGACTTAAACCACTGGCTCAGTTAAGCTTAGTATCCAAAACTCTATTGTAGCTCCACTAGATTTCCCTTGAAGCTTGCATAGCTAACAGTATTGGACCCCCCCGGCTCTTCTTTTCTTGTGATATTTGATCATGTTCTTCAGCTTTTGTCAGTTTTTGTATTAAAAATGATTTGCTTTTTTATATACCTTCCTTTTTCTTTTTGGTAACTCAACAGTGGATGGCTCTTCAGGCTATTTAGATTTAGATAATGTTGGTCTCCTGTCTCATTAACATTTGTGTTTTGGTTGTTTTCCCCAATTTTTTGAGCAATAGAAAACAGCATTTTCAGAAAGTGTACAACCTGCAGTCTACAACTTTTCCACAAGGCTTTGGTGTTCTGTGTAACTTATTTGTGAACAAAGTCCTAGAGGTTGAACACAGTAGATTGAAGTAATCTAAGAAATGTTAGGCACACAGTACAGAATTTATATAGCAGTTTAAACAGCATGGAGATAAGCTTAGCTCTTACAATGAGCTGTGTACTGGACAGACAGGGAGCAGTGGGAGTGTAATGAGTTGGCAGACTTTAAACATTTCCTACAGAGAACTCTCAGAAATATTGGATGAATAAATGGGTGAAACTAAGGAAATTTTTTTTAGATGGGTTACAGGATCTGAATTGCCTAGACATAGTAAGGCCTTGTTAAGTTTAATTCTGATGGCTCCCTCAAAAGCAATTAATAGAAAATGGAAATCAAAGTCTAAACCAACTGTATTTGAAGTATTGAATATTGTAAATGAGATAAAAGAACTGGAAATGGGATGTTTAGAAAAAGGTATGAGCAAATTACACAGGAAAAATGGAAATTGTGGGAACAGTACATGCTGAATGATGTTTTAGAGGAGGAGTGAGACTTAAGGGAAGATAGGAATTGATTGCATTTATGTACGAACACGTACATAATTGCATGGAACTAGCCATACCCAACAGAACCAAGGCGCTCTCCTCCAAAAAAAGGAAACAAATCTGGTGGTTCCTTGCCATTAATAAACTCTACAACAGAAGGAAGAAACTGTTGCAGAAAAAGGTGAAGTCCCAAGACTGGAAAAATTCCATTATTAGCCTCAACAAAAAGTTGCCTTCGTCAAAACCTCTAAAGCCAGCTATGAAGGCAGAATTGCGGTAGACACTAAAAACAACCACAAAGCCTTCTGTGGTTATGTCAAGAATCTCCATGACAATACCCAGGTTTGCTCTGAGTTACTGCACAATAGTACCTCCTATACTGAGCCAACAGATACTGCCAACTTACTGCCCAACCAAGGGAGCCAGCAGGATTTTTTGCAGGGGGTGCAAACCCAGAGCCCCACCCACATAGCTCTCCCCGCCCCCCTGCCAACAGCCCCACCCAAGTCCACCCACCCCAAGCCCCGCCCACACAGCCATTCCAGTGTCCCATTACTTGGCTATTTCTCCCCATTTGCCGTAGACACTGTTCAAATCTGTGTGCATACTGTTTTATGCTTTAGTTCTACAATGATTACAGGCAGTTGGATTTAATTTACAACTTTTATTTCAAACATTATAGCCCAAACACTGAGACATTTACTAAACCTAAACAAAGCAATAGTCTTACAATGAAAACAGACTTGGCATTAAAGCTTCTCTACTTTTGAAACTCACATTCAATGAAACAGCATTGAAACCCACATTCAAAGAAAATGCATCTGGCCAGTGGCAGGTTATTTACCTTTGAACAGTTTTCAAGCAATAGGCTCCTTGCACACTGTTAGGGCCATGCAAAAGTTTTGATTTACCTGATTGTATTAATTATAATATATAATTGAATTATATCCCTTGTATTATACAGCAACACTTGTTTGAGTGTCTCTGCCGAAGTAAAAGTAATCTGAATAATTCCACATTAAAGATATATGAAACTAGTGAAGATGATGTTGCTAGAAAACAACTGTATATTTCAGTGTTTCATCTACAAATTCAGTGCCTGCTGCCGTCAAAGAATAAATTGCCTATGTTAAATTAAAAAAATGGTAAGCTGGTATATTGCAATAGAAAATGGATGGCAAGCTGAAAAACAGGTTCATAGTTATTAGACATCTCATCCAAAGGAGGACATCCTCAGGACTGCAGCATACAAATGTACATGCTGTAGGAATAGAACCTCAAGCCTCTACATTAAGATGCAAGTATTCTACTTGTGGTGCTACTAACATAGCTTTAAAACTTTATACCACAATAGAGATACCATTTGCTAAACAAAACAGTTGCACATTGTAAATAGACTTGGCATGAGCAGCAGTAAACTTTGCTTCCCTTAAAACTCACAGTTCCTTCAAAATGCACTTGAAAATAAATTCCACCTGCTAACTCTAACTTGGGCATTTCACTTTCTCTCTCTCTCTCACAAACATACCACACCCCTCAAGGCCTCAACCTTAGTGCAAGAAATCTGGACAAAGCCTAAAATAAATAGGGACAGATTATAAATATGGCTCTCATAAACTTAGAAAATTGCAAGAGTAACAGGATTTGTGTTAGTATGCATTTTTCTAAATTATATGACATCTAAAACTGAAATGTCTCATTATTTAGCAACTTCAATCCTTTTAGGAGGAATATGGGGCAAAAATCTGGACATTCTGCAAAAACCTGGACAGCTGAGGGGTATGCTACCTCCCTCTTATACACACACACACACACACACACACACACACACACACAAAATAATTCTGGTCAGACTTGAATTAGTTCTGGGAAGGTTGCACTGAACGGCACCGTGCTTGATCTGAAGTGGGTGAAATCCTGGTAGCCAGTGATAATAACTGATCTGCAGCTCAGCAATGTGGAGCATTAAAGCATTTTTAGCAGAGCATTGTTTCATCACTACCTATTGTGTTTGCACATAAGCTGTAGTTATTTCAAACATTTGCCTTTTTTGATTACTACAGAGTACATTTTCCCACCAGAGCTATTGTGTTTTGACTTCAGTGTGGAGCTTACCTAGTTGTTGCAGGGTGTGGCTTTTAAGTAAGGTAGCAATGCTTATTTACCATATACCATTAAAGCCACCCAACTAAATGTACTAACACACAGACACTGCTATAAGACACTGGTTTCCAATAAAATGTAATGAGCTTCTGAAAATACTGTAATCCTGTCCTGTTATTACAAATACTGTCATATGCATTTCAATACCAAAGGCTTATACATTATCTAGTTATGTAAATATTCTCTGCATGGCAACAACGAAAAGGCTTTCAATGCTGGTAATTCTTTAACAATATGCTTACTAAAGCTTACTTGCATCTTACAATCTCCGACAAGCTTACCTGATGTTCATTAAACCATGGCTACTTAAACAGAGCAACAGGGCACTGTGACAGCATGCAGTTCCTGAATAATAAGAAGCATAAATCAACAGTATAAAAATCTGATAGAAAACCAGAACATTCTGCAAAATCAAGGACAGATGATGAAATGCCACGGTCGTATTTGTGATCTACCTTGGATGGGGGAATACTCTGCACACTTACACTGCATAACTGCTCCTTGCCTTCCTTGGACACATCCAGAGCCACTACAATGGAGGGTGGGGTGCAATAAGTATGTCATAATTTGAAATGTCTCTGGCTAACAGTGATGGCTCTGACACTCATACCTCTCAACTTCAGAGCAAGAAATCTGGACAAAGCCATACATAGAACTAGAAGTGGGACACAGGCCCAAAAATAAGGCCAATTTTTAAATATTGCTCTTATTAACTTAGATAATAGAACAGTAGTAGATCTTGCATTAGTACAAATTTTCTGAAGGGTATAAAATCTGAAACTCAAATGTCTGCCATTATTTTCTAACTTCAGTCTTTAATGACTTGCCACTAATTTGCCAGAAAAACACAAGTTTATGAAAAATGGACCAAAATGTGATGCAAAAATACCTGTCAAAAAAGGGACACCTTTTTAGTATTAACATTGTTAACTTGAGCAGCTAACAAAATAGGGACACCTTTTTAGTATTAACATTGTTAACTTGAGCAGCTAACAAAATAAGAGCATCTACATGCATTTCTGAAATAAAAGTAATCTATAACTCTGATCATTAGTTATATACAATTGTAAATCCTCCACATTTTCTTCCAAAATTGCCATTTTGGAGGAGTGATTATTAGGGGAGAGCAACATTTTGAGCCAAAATTGGGGACAATTGAGAGGTTTGGATATTCCTAATCTACAGTGATTTGCACGTACCTCTCAACCTCTTAATGCAGGAAATCTGGGCAAGGCCAAATATATTGGGGGAACATACAAACACTACTAAAATTTGCTCTTGTATAAACTTAAGACAGTCTTGCATTAGCATGCATTTTTCTGAAGGTTATGACGTCTGAAACTATGTGTCATTTAGTGACTTAATTCCTAAATGATTTGCTAGAAAACCACAAATATTATGAGGAACAAACTAAAAATAAGAAGTAAATATCTATTCATTCTGCAAAGATATGGACAACTGAGAGGTATAGTTCAATCAGGGCTGTCTGAGTTTGCTACCCCCCCCCCTCACAAAATCATGGTCGAATGGAGCCTCCCCCTGCAGCCATTCCAATGTCCCATTCCTTGGTTATTTTGCCCCATTTACCATAAACACTGTAATGTGCATACTGCTTTACTTCTGCAATGATTTAGGATTTCATTTGAAAGTTTTATTTTGCATTTTACAGCACAAACCCTAATACATATCTGTTAAACAAAGCAATGCAGTCTCACAATGAAAATAGACTAACATTAAAACTTCTCTGCCCTTGAAACTCACATGCATTGAAACAGCATTGAAACCCACATTCAAAGAAAATACATTTTGCCAGTGGCAGATAAATATCAACTCTGGGCTGTCTCCAAAATCATAGGCCCCTCGAACATAACATACACATGCTCTTTGATACACCTGCCTGCGGGCGCCCTTGACTGTATTACATTATATTCCTTGTACAATACAGTACAGTTGTTAGAGGGCATTTTAAATTTATTGTTTTGAACATTTTTCCAGTAAACAATGAAACAAAATGCATACACCAATGACAAAACTGCCCAATTCAGTACATTTCCATCATAAAAAGTCTACTTAACCTTCTATAGTCCACCAGTATCAGTAAAAAATATGCACAATCTCTGAAGTAGTAAAATCCACATTAAAGAAATTTGTAACTAATAAAGAGGTTGCTGCTTTATATGTCATTGTTTAATCTACAAATAAAGTGCCCGTTACCCTTGAAGAATAAATTGCCTTTGTTGCATGCAATAAAAAAATGCTAAGCTAGTAATACCGCAATAGGGAATGGATAGCAAACTGATAACAGGTTCATAGTTACTAGGTATCTTTACCAAAAGGACTGCAGCATCCACCCCCTTTACAACACAGTACAGTATCAGCAATGCATCTACCTACTGTGGGAGTAGAACCCACAGCATTCAGCATCAAAAGTAAGGACACTATCTGTTGTGCTATTGACAATGCAAGCAGACTAAACATAAGCAGCACTAAACTTTTGCTCCCCTGCAGCTCTCAGCTCGTAAAATCTACTCGACACTCAGCTGTATCTCTGAACTTTGCAGCACAAGAAATCTGGAAAAAGCCAAAATTTATTGGGGGGGGGGGGCGAACAAAAGGCCAAAAACCAGGGACACATTTTAAACATTGCTTGTATAATGTTGGAAAGTTGCTAGAATAAAATGCTGCATTACCACCATACATTTCACTGCCACGTCTTGAACCCAGGGGACCCTGTGCAAAACAGTCAGAGCAACATACCACTACGCCAAATCAGCTGTTTTGTGAAAGAGGAAGACTGAAACTTAAATGGCTACCATTTAGTGAATTCAGTTCTCACCATAGCACAGCTGTCAACCTCTTAGCACAAAATACCTGAACAAAGCCAATAATGGGTGAATACAGCCCCCAAACATTCAGTGAATTCAGTTCTCACCATAGCTCTCAACCTCTTAGCAAAAAACACCCGGACAAAGCCAGTAATGGGGGAATATAGCCCCCAAACATATTCAGTGAATTCAGTTCTTACCGTAGCTCTCAACCTTAGCACAAAACCTGGATGAAGCCAATAAATACCTGAACAAAGCCAATACTGGGTGAATACAGCCCCCAAACATATTCAGTGAATTCAGTTCTTACCATAGCTCTCAACCTTAGCACAAAACCTGGATGAAGCCAATAATGGGGGGGAATACAGTCCCAAAGACAGGGATACATTTCAAATATCCATCTTGTACACTTAAAAAATTGCTAGAATAAAAGCTGTTATCATGCACTTTCTGAAGAATATGAAGTCTGATATTGAAATGAGTGCCCATTTTTTTTTTTAACATTTGTTAACCAGGAAAGTCTGATTTGGAAAATAAGTTAATTTTTAGCAGAGGCCCAGGGAGAAACACTCCAGACAGCCAAGAATCAAACAAGAGAACATGTAGCTGTCAGGCAACAAGGACACAAATACAGAAACCACAGATTTTATGAGGAACAGAAAAAGTATGAGGGAAAAACCTGCAACATTTTTACAAATGGTGGTGGGTAGGGAATTCAGGCTCTTGCCACTTGGGCCCAAGGTACAGGGTTCAAGCCTTATTCTCTACCCACCACCATGCAACTCCTAGGGCATTTTACACACACACACACACACACACACACACACACACACACACACACCTTACTAAAGCCACCCGTTTCAGTTCCCGCTCCACTAAAGCGTCCCATCTTCCGTCCGTTTCAGTTCCCGCTCACTTGCAAGGGTCCCATCTTCAGTAAAGTCCTCTAAACTGTCCATTTCAGTTCCTGCGCGACGATGTCACAGCATCCTCTAAACTGTCCATTGTAGTTCCCGCTCGCAAACTGCGCGCGATGATGTCAGCACGCCTGCGACTGGACTTCTTAAAGAAGAATGCCCTAAAAAAAAAACTTTTTTTTTTAAATTAAAAGATTAACTTGTCAGCGGATTCCAGGGGGGTGCAAGTGCACCCCCTTGCACCTGCCTGCGGGCGCCCTTGTGGCCAACAGATGCAGTGCCAACCTTACCCCCCCAAAGGACCAATCACAATACCGGAGGAATGCCACGCACCCAGCATTACTGCAACAGTGGTTAAAGCTGCATTGTCCAAGGCAAGAATACAGCTTCCCTGGGACCCGACAATATCCCTGGATGTGTTCTACATGAGCTACAAAGTGAACTGGCACCACATCTATGAACCCTGTTCAATCACAGCCTCACTTCAAGCTTTGTCCCTACCGAATGGCGCACTGCTACAGTCATCCCTCTCCATAAAGGGGGAGCGACTACAGACCCTGGGAATTATCGCCCCATTAGCCTGACAAGTCTGATATGTAAGGCTATGGAGTGCATCATCATGGACCTAATTAACAAGGATATAGGGAATCTCCAAACTCTAGATCACACGCGATTTGGTTTTGTGAACGGTAGATCATGCCTGCTCAACCTGGTTGACTTCTTTGAGTCTGTCGCCAGAGCAGTGGATGAGGGCAAGGCAGTTCATACAGCCTACCTTGATCTGACCAAGGTCATTGATACCATTCCCCACTCAAGAATTATTGATAAACTCACCAATCTAGGCATCAACCAAGGGAGCCTGCAGGATGTTTTGCAGGGGAGGGTGCAAACCCAGAGCCCCACCCATGCAGCCCCATAGCCCTGCCTACACAGCCCCACCCCCTCCACCCACGCAGCCATTCCAGTGTCCCATTACTTGGATATTTCTCCCCATTTGTCATAGACACTGTTCAAATCTCTCACTGTGCATACTGTTTTATGCTTTACTTCTACAATGCTTACAGATATTTGGATTTCATTTACAACTTTTATTTCAAATTTTATAGCACAAGTACGGATAGACATTTACTAAACCTAAACAAAGCAATAGTCTTACAATGAAAACAGACTTAGCATTAAAACTTCTCTACTTTTGAAACCCACATTCACTGAAACAGCATTGAAACCCACATTCAAAGAAAATGCATCTGGCCAGTGGCAGGGTAAGTTTACCTTCGGGCTGTTTTCAAATCATAGGCTCCTTGCACACATTTTTAGAACCATGCAAAAGTTCTTTGATTTACCTTCCTGACTGTATTAATTATACTATATAATAATTGAATTATATCCCTTGTATAATACAGCACCACTTGTTAGTGTGTGTTTTAAATTCATAGTTCTGAACATTTTTTCCTTTAAGCAGTGAAACAAATCATATGAACCAATAATGACAACCTGACCAGTTCAGAACATTTCAACTCTAAAGGGCCACTCAGACTTCTGTTATACAATCCACCAATATCAATCAATATGCAGAATCTCTGTAGAAGTAAAAGTCATCTGAATAATTCCACATTAAAGAGATCTGAAACCAATGAAAAGGTTGTTGCTAGAAAGAAAACTTTATATTTCAGTGTTTCATTTACAAATGCAGTGCCTGTTGCCCTTGAAGAATAAATTGCCTATGTTCCATTAAAAGAAATGGTAAGCTGGTATATTGCAGTAGGGAATGTGTGGCAGGCTATAAAACAGGTTCATAGTTATTAGGTGTCTCATCCAAAGGAGGACATACTAAGGACTGCAGTACCATACCCCCTTAAAATACAAATGTACATGCTGTAGGAATAGAACCTACAGCTCTTTGCATCAAGATGCAAGTATGCTACCTGCTGTGCTAACACTGCTTTAAAATTCGATACCACAATCATGATACCATTTGCTAAACAAAAATAGTTGCACATTTTAAGCAGACTTAGCATGAGCAGCAGTAACCTTTGCTTCCCTTGAAGCTCACAATTCCTTGCAAATGCACTTGAAAATAAATTCCACCTGCTAGATCTAACTAGGGCATTTATCTCTCTCTCTGACTGACTGACACTCACTCTCTCGTTCTCTCTCTGACTCTCTCTCTGACACACACTCTCTCTCTGACTGATGCTCTCTCTCTTTCTCTCTCTGACTGACGCGCTCTCTCTCACCTCAAATTCTTAGTGAAGAAATCTGGACAAAGCCTAAAATAAACAGGGACAGATTATAAATATTGCTTTCATGAACTTATAAAATTGCTAGAATGACAGGATTTGTGTTGGTATACAGTCACCATCTGCGTACAAACAAGCATAGAACTGGTTTTACACTAGGCAGAGTTCAGAGCTGAGGCGTTTACTTAGCTTATGTCAAAATCTACTTGGTGTGTGGGGGTCACCAGCCCCAGAAGTTCTGAAGGGCTGAGTATTCCGTGATGCATTCATCTCTTATTTTTTGAGAGATGACTGTTAAACTGAGCAAGTGACAACAAGGTCATTTAGTTTCATCCACACAACCCCCACCAAGCAGTTATAGCCACTTCTATGATGGCTGAGTGTGATAAAAGAGAATGACAGTGTAATGCATTTCATCTTTGTTCCAAACACTTGCCACAAGTTAAAATATTGCATGCTGCTTCACATAATCACATTGGTCCTAAAATATAAAATAATAAGAAAACAGCAGCAGGCAGACAGACATTTTCTTCCACAGAAGACAGTCAGCAATTATACCTACACACTCTGTGCATATCGGATGTCCAGTTATGTAGTCCATCTTGCTTCTCACAAAGTTAGACTAGTCCTTCAAATCCAGATAGTGACTAATTAAACTGTGCAAAGATATGGTCAGTTACTTTCATCAAGCCAGCCTAGCAGTTATAGCAATAATGTCTGACAGCTATTTAATATTTTTTCAACTCCGCAGTCCACACCATCAAGTTGTCATGCATTAAAGTATACTGATCCAAGTTGTTCCATACAAATCACAAAGCCGGAAAAATATTGCCCAAACTGTCTGATTGATTACTGACAGCATTACTGTAAAAACTTTAATAGCACTTATCTCACCATGCCATTCCCCTCATCCCAACTGCCCTCACAAATCAAAAAGTGAGCAATATTGCCCAAAATATTTGTCTGATCACTGCCAGCATTATTGTAAAAACACAGTAATAACACTTCTCACAGCACCATTCCCTTCATCTGTTCATTTATTCAATATTGGGGTGAGAACCCTATGGCCAATTCATTCCCATTCAAGGAGCATTATTGGCTCATTTTCTGCTGAAGGTTGAGTGCCAAGTGTTAAGGAGTATGTAAGATGTCAGTCCTGAAGTGGTCCTCTCCCAATCCTAACCCCTCATCAGGGAGTGACTTGCATAGTCCTCAATGGTTGCCTGGTCAGGAAGAGATAAATATGCTTCCACACATGCATACTTCTCTAACTCAGTGATGCAAATATTGTGACCTTGCTTAGCCTCTTCCATGAGTAATTACAAACTCACTAGTAAGTGTCACTAATGCAGCAGGCCTAGCGATCTCTACCCCGCAAGATGGGTGGGCTGGAATGCATAACTCAATCTAATCCTCCCTAGCTCAATTCAACACCCATTCTGCTAGTCAAGCCCTGGTCATAGGAGTTGCAGTCAGAACTTCATCCCTCTACACTATTGGACAGGGCTCCTCCATTAAGTGTCTTGACACTACTGGGAACCCCATAACATTTACTACACAGCACTATACCATTTAATCTTTGAGATAACGTGCAGGAAGGTGCAGATCATATTTACTGAAATTATATATGTAGATGCTATGTGATCAAATGAATTACCATGTTGATTCTTAAAGCAGATTAAAGAAGCTTCCAGCCAGTATTTTTTATGATAAATACTTTATAGCTATGTATAACATTTGCCTCTTTTATGTGGAGGCTTTCAAAAGAGAATATATGATCTACATCACTCCATCACTTTTGACTCTGTTGTCTCGTTGACGAAAATGTCTGAATAAACTGATTCATTTGATTTAACTGCTACAGGAAATGTTGAATTTCAATTTACAGTTACTCAGGGGTCCCAAATAATGTCATGTGGCAAAAATCAAGTAGTTATAAAAGTAGCAGATGATGTGAGCAAAGATCTTGATGTTACAGAAGCACCATGCTGCAGCCTGATTCACACAGGATTTGGCAACCTGTTTCTAGCACCTGCGAGAGGTCATAGGAATGCTACCACCCAAATGACAAAACCATGTTATATAAAGTGAGACATCTGGAGAGCTGAATCGAGTCTGAAATCAGCATTTTAGAAATTGCATTATGCTGTTTACTACATTTTATATACCAATTGTCAAAGTACATGTCTTATCCTTATATGTATATTTGCGTAGTCACTGCAAACTATGAAACTCAACAAATTCTGATTCCACTGTTACAGTCTTGAACACTGGTGAATGAGCTGTCTTAATAAAAACTCCAAAGAAAAAATTACTTTAATGCCATCTTTCAGTTATAACTACATAGCTACATAATGGATGCTTCTTAAATGATTCTAACAAGCAGGGCTGTCACAAAGAGGAAACATGATTTAATAAGCTCTGTGAGCAGAAGTCATCACTACACTGCACCAGCTAAGGGTCACACTGGTTACTTCTGTGGATCAGCTTATTCACACCCCCACCAGGGGCAGCAGTATCCTAGACCTGGTCATTATCAACATGGGAAACTGGTGTTCCACACCAGAGGTCAATTCCTCGTTGGTCAGATCCGACCACAAGCTAATCAGCCTAGACATCCACATCTCACCCCCAGCCCCAATTAGGGAAACCATCATAAAAAACTTCTCAAAAGCCAACTTCACACTTCTTAAGACAGAAGTGGCAAACTTCATGACACCCATGCAGACGGACAATAGAGGTATGACTGCCGAATCCTACACAAATGCACTTTATAAGCACTTACACGAGTGCATGGATCATGCTATCCCTAATAGAACCAAGATGTTATCCTCCAAAAAAAGGAAACTAATCTGGTGGTCCTCTGGCATAAACAAACTCTACAACAGAAGAAAGAAACTGTTGCAAAAAAGAGTAAAATGCCATGACTGGAGGAACTCCCTGGTCAACCTTAGTAAGAAGCTGAGATCCCTCATAAAATCCTCCAAAGCTGGTTACGAAAACAAAATTGCCACTGACTCTAAAGACAAGCACAAAGCATTCTATAGCTATGTCAAGAATCTAAATGGGAACACTCAGATCTGCTCTGAGTTACAGCATAATGGCACTAAATATACAGAAGCAACTGATATTGCCAACATCCTAGCAGATAGGTTCAGTGCTAACTTTACCCCCCTCTCACCCCCTAGAGGGCCCATCTCTATACCGGAAGAATGCAAAGTTCCTATAATCACGACTGCACAGGTAAAAAAACACACTCTCCAAAGCCAAGAACACAGCATCCATGGGACCTGACAATATCCCAGGCTGCGTTCTACACGAACTACAGAATGAACTGGCACCCTACCCAAGTACCATGTTTAATCATAGCCTCACCTCAGGCTTTGTACCCACTGAATGGTGCACTGCGACAGTTATCCCACTCCACAAAGGGGGAGCCACGACGGTCCCCGGAAACTACCGCCCCATTAGCCTGACAAGCCTGGTCTGCAAGGCCATGGAACGTATCATCATGGAACTCATAAACAAAGACATTGGTGATCTCCAAACTCTAGACCCTACTCAGTTTGGATTTGTAAAAGGCAGATCATGTCTCCTAAACCTGATTGACTTCTTTGAAGCAGTCACCAAAGCCATAGATGAGGGTAAAATGGTTCACACAGCTTATCTAGATCTCGCCAAGGCTTTCAACACCATCCCCCACTCTGGAATTATAGATAAGCTCACTAAACTAGGTGTAAATCTCTATGTCACAAGATGGGTTGCCAGCTGGCTCATGGACAGAACCCACACTGTGAAAGTAGCGGATTCCAAATCAGACATCAGACCAGTGACAAGTGGAGTACCACAGGGTTCAGTCCTGGGACCTCTCCTGTTTGGTTTCTACTTCTCTGAAGTGCAGGCCAACACAGAAGGTCTTTGGCTAACAAAGTTTGCAGATGACTGCAAACTAGGAGCCATAATCGAAACTCCTAACGATGTGGACAAACTACAAAAGGGCCTCACTGAGTCAGATACCTGGTGTCAAAGCCATGGCCTGAAGCTCAATGCCAAAAAGTGTATTGTCATCCCCTTTGGTAAAAACTCTGTACCCATGAACTACCACATAGCTGGTAGTCTACTTAATGCCGAAAATGTGATGAGACCTTGGGACACAGATGGACAGTAGTCTCTCCTTTGATAATCACATCGCCACAGTGGTCAGGAAATCCTTCTACGTGGCTCATCTCATCACAAAAGGATTCTCATCCAGAAAAAAAGAGGTCATTGTTCCCCTCTACTCTTCACTCATTAGACCCATTATAGAGTACAACGCCCCTTTTGGTATGTACCTCACAAGACATCTACAACAACTGGAAAGACCACAGAAATACCTCACAAAGAGGATTACTGGCCTCAAACAGATGCCCTATGCAGACCGTCTCAAACAACTACAGCTTTACTCCATCGCATATCGCCTACTCAGGGGCGATCTCTGCCTAACATACAAAGCTATGTCAAACCCAGAGCTGTTGGACATGCTCCACTTAAAAAAATCCCAATCCCTCCGAGCTACACGCTCTAGGGACCTTAACCTTGTCATCACAATAAACAGAACATGCTGGAGGGATAGATTCCTGTCCCAGAGACTTCCCATACTCTGGAACAGACTACCTATCTATGTCAAACAGAGCTCCTCATTAGCACTCTTCAAGAAAAATCTTGATGATTGGATGGGAAATGGGAAATTCACCCCAGGGATCACTTCTGTGGCTCTGCTCGACAGGGGCACAGGAAAATAATTTTCTTGGGTGGCGAAAGCCAGGGTACATTTTTTGGCTAGGCTTGTATGAGCCCTAGGGCCAATAGCCTAGTACCTACCTATGAACATTAACTGGTATACTGCACCACATGAGACCACTTTGGGGGGGGGGGGTTCGAACCACATGATGCCTGAGGTGTCATAACCTTTAGTATCGTTGAATGCCATAGGAGTCCCAGGTTTACACATCCAGAAAAGTCCAGCATGAGGAAATGCATGGAGAAAGCTAAAAAGAAAGGAAGGAACTGACATTTAATGGGAGAACATCATTCTTTACAACCCTTTGTTAAATATAGTCCATAATACACAGAGGGCAATAGTGGTCATCAGTTCAAATTTAGAGCTATTTGTAACATTTTACTTAATAAAAGAAGGGGTAACATAGGTGATATTACTGAAAGAGAGGAAGTAAGGTGGATCATTGAGCTTTTAGCTCATAGAACACCTCGACTTAATGAATATATTCCTATGAAACCCGCCCTCAGAGAAAGGAGGGTGCAATATAAGTTTTGATTGGCTAGTCTGGAATTAATTGGATGTTTAAATAGTGAATCAATTGTTCTTTCATTTATCTGAAGAAGGGCAAAAGCCCAAAAGTGCTTATACTTGTTGAATATTGCCTGCAAAACTGCTTTTATCGCTTTTATTGTTTTATTCAGTTCACAATTAAATAGTGTTTCATTTTGGACAGTGGTGTGTCTGCACAGTTTATTTGCCTTGTATAATATACAGAATGCATGATCATTGCAGCAGAAAAGCATGTGATCTATTATAGTCATACATGGAAATAGTTAATTTCATTGCTCTATCTTCATGCACCACAAATCAGTTTGCATACATGACAGAAATGGAGTAATTTCTTCTTTGAGCCATTCACTGGGTTTGCAAGACACATAATATTCTATGCAGTCATTGATAAGGGAACTGTGCAACTGTGCATATCTGCATACAAACATATAACACTTATTTGCTTGCTCAAATAATTAGCAGTATAAAAACTATGTCAAAACTAAAAATTTAGACATCTTTTTTGAAAACACTGTTATGTGGTTTTCTTGGCAGTGTTGTTCTTCTTCTTTCGGCTGCTCCCGTCAGGGGTCGCCACAGCAGATCAACTGTTTCCATTTCTTCCTGTCCTCTGCATCTTGCTCTGTCACACCAACCACCTGCATGTCCTCTCTCACCACATCCATAAACCTTATCTTAGGCCTTCCTTTTTTCCTGTTACCTGGCAGCTTCATCCTTAGCATCTTTTTCCCAATATACTCTGCATCCCTCCTCAGCACATGTCCAAACCAACATAATCTTGCTTCTCTGGCTTTGTCTCCAAACCTTCCAACCTGGGCTGACCCTCTAATATACTTATTCCTAATCCTGTCCATCCTCGTCACACCCAGTGCAAATCTTAACATCTTCAACTCTGCCACGTCAAGCTCTGACTCGTGCGTTTTTGTCAATGCCATTGTCTCCAACCCATATAACATAGCTGGTCTAACTACCTTCTTGTAGACCTTACCTTTCACTGTTACTGGTACTCGTCTGTCACAAATCACTCCTGGCACTCTTCTTCACCCACTCCATCCTGCCTGTACTCTCTTCTTCACCTCTCTTCCACACTTACCATTACTCTGAACTGTTGATCCCAAGTATTTAAACTCATCCACCTTTGCCACCTCTACTCCCTGCATCCTCACCATTCCTCTATCCTCCCTCTCATTCACACACATATATTCTATCTTAGTCCTGCTGACCTTCATTCCTCTTCTCTGTAGAGCATATCTCCACCTCTCCAGGTTCTCCTCCACCTGTTCCCTACTCTCACTACAGATCACAATGTCATCTGCAAACATCATAGTCCACGGGGACTCCTGTCTGATCTCATCTGTCAACCTGTCCATCACCATTACAAATAAGAAAGGGCTCAGAGCTGATCCTTGATGTAATCCCACCTCCACCTTAAACGCATCCGTCACTCCCACCTCAGACCTCACCACTGTCACACTACCCTCGTACATGTCCTGTACCACTCTTACATACTTCTCTGACACTCCCGACTTCCTCATACAGTACCACAATTCCTCTCTAGGCACCCTGTCATATGCTTTCTCTAAATCCACAAAGACACAATGCAACTCCTTCTGACCTTCTCTGTACTTCTCCATCAACACTCTCAAAGCAAACATCGCATCTGTAGTGCCCTTTCCTGGCATGAAACCATACTGCTGATCACTAATCATCACCTCCCTTCTTAACCTGGCTTCCACTACTCTTTCCCATAACTTCATGCTGTGACTAATCAATTTAATCCCTCTGTAGTTACTACAGCTCTGCACATCACCCTTCTTCTTAAAAATCGGTATCAAAACACGTTTTCTCCATTCCTCAGGCATCCTCTCACTTTCCAAGAATTCATTACACAATCTAGTTAAAAACTCCACTGCATTTCACCTAAACACCTCCATACTTCCATAGGTATGTCATCTGGACCAACAACCTTTCCGTTCTTCATCCTCTTCATAGCTATCCTTACTTCCTCCTTGCTAATCCACTGCACTTCATGATTCACTATCCGCACATCTTCCAACCTTCTCTCCCTCTCATTCTCTTCATTCATCAGCCCCTCAAAGTACTCTTTCCATTTGCTCAACACACTCTCCTCGCTTGTGAGTACGTTACCCTCATTATCCTTTATCACCCTTACCTGCTGCACATCTTTACTAGCTCGGTCCCTCTGTCTAGCCAATCGGTACAGGTCCTTTTCTCCCTCCTTAGTGTCCAACCTTTTATACAACTTGTCATACGCCTTATCCTTAGCCTTCGCCACCTCTCTCTTTGCTATGCACCTCATCTCCTTATACTCTTGTCTACTTTCTTCATCTCTCTGGCAATCCCACTTCTTCTTCACCAACCTCTTTCTCTGTATACTCTCCTGTACTTCTTCATTCCACCACCAGGTCTCCTTGTCCTCCTTCCTCACACCAAGCACCTTTCTAGCCATCTCTCGTACTAGCTCTGCTATAGTTACCCAGCTATTCGGTAACTCTTCACTGCCACCCAGTGCCCGTCTTATCTCTTCCCTGAACATTTCCACCATTTGATCCTTGGTGCTGCCCTCACACTCATCCTCCTTTTCTTGATCACCAGTGTCATCCTACAAACCACCATCCTATGCTGCCTAACTACACTTTCCCCTGACTCCACTTTACAGTCTCCAATCTCCTTCAGACTGGCCCTTCTACATAAGATATAATCCACCTGTGTGCAGTGTTGTTGCTATAACAAATTTAAAACTTCACATTCCAACAATACACTTGTGGCATTAGCTAAGGGCCTTACATGAAGCTTTGTCTCATTGAGACAAAAGTGCATGTTGTGGACAAATGGAGAATTACTTTAGATGATTTCACATAAAGGAGTTTTCTTTTCCTTATAATAGTCACACTTACCTCTCACTTGTATGCTCGCTCGTCCCAAGTCCAAACAGCTTCTGGAATTCAAATTTGCATGTATGGAGAAGACGAAAAACAGGTCGCAAGCACCTGTTCCGTTTGTACGACTAGACACAAAGTGCGTTCTTAAAGAAGAATGCCCTTACGTTTTTTTTTAAATTATAAATAAATTAATCTCCTGGCCAGCCGATTCCAGGGGGGGGTGCAATTGCAACTGCGGGCGCCCATGGCATCAACCCCTATATCACTAGGTGGGTTGAAAATTGGCTCACAGAACCCACAATGTGAAAGTAGCAGACTCCCAAGTCAGACTGCCTACCAGTCACAAGTGGAGTCTCACAGGGATCGGTCCTGGGTCCTCTCCTGTTTGGCATCTACTTCTCAGAAGTCCAGGCCAACACGGAGGGACTCTGGCTGACCAAGTTTGCAGACAACTGCAAGCTGGGAGCCATTATTAACTCCCCAAGTGATGTAGACATCCTACAGAAAGGCCTCACTAAGACCAATGACTGGTGTCCAAACCATGGCCTTAAGCTTAATGCCAAAAAATGTCTTCATCCCCTTTAGTGTGAGCTGAGTTTTTCTCAATTACCACATTGATGGGATCCCACTGAAGGCGTTATAAGAGATTTGGGGACACAGGTTGACATCAACCTCTCCTTTGACCACCACATTGCCACTGTGATCAGAAAGTCTTTGTATGTGGCACATCTCATTACCAAGGGTTTGACTTCCAGGAAGAAAGAGGTCATCATCTCTCTCTACTCTTCCCTCATTAGGCCAGTCATGGAGTATAATGTCTCATTTGGCATGTACCTCACTAGACACATGCAATAGCCAGAAAGGCCACAAAAGTACCTCATGAAGAGGATCCTAGGCATTAAACACTTGTCCTACATGGACAGACTCAAAAAACTCCAGCTAGTCTCTGTCTCATATCGTCTACTAAGAGGCGATCTCTGCTTGACTTACAAAGCCATGTCTGACCTAGCTCTGTTAGAAATGCTACATCTAAAGAAATCCCAGTCCCTTCGCACCGTATGCTCCAGAAACCTCAACCTCATTACCCCAATCAACAGAACATGCTGAAGGGGACAGGTTCATAACCCAGGGATGGCCCATGCTCTGGAATAGACTTCACATACATGTCAAGTAGAGCACCTCACTGGCTCTCTTCAAGAGAAATCTTGATGAATGGATGGGAAATAGAAAGTTCACCCCGGGGATTACTCAAGTTGCTGAACTTGATAAAGGCACAGGGAACTAACGTCGGGCGGCACAATGCCAGGGCACTTGTATGGGCTAGGGTTGTAAAGGCTCCATGGCCATTAGCCACGTACACACCTATGAATGTTGGATTGATGACAATTACACAAAATAATACATGTCATATATAATGTTTGCAACTGCAAATATGTTTATATGATTTGTTTTCTTATATGTAAATATATATTTGCCTATGTCTTGAGTGATAATTCAATTAAGATGTTAAAAAAACAGGTTTGGACTGAATCATCTTCAACTCTACTTTGGTAAGGTGCTCACAGATTGCATTAAACTCTTATAAAAAAGTATGGAAAGCAGCTGCAACCACCGCTGAAAGCTGAGTGTACTACAGTGTTAGTTACCTCTAATGCCTTTTGTGCTGTTGATGATGATATTTACATAGATTATTTGTGGTCTTCTCTGCATACTTTTGCAGGGTACTAACAGCTGGATGTGGTGTCATGGCAGTTTCTTCCTTTAGAGAGAGAGTTTTGTTTTTGATTCTCTCTTTACCACCTAGGAAGCTATGTTTGTAGCTCAGAACTATAAGTTGAAGATAATGGTCTGAATTATCTTGGATATGGACGTTTCGTACTTACTGTAATAAATCTAGATGATCCAAGTACATCTTTGACAACAAACCCACCTACCTTCTCTATTCCTCAGATGAGGTGAGGCCTATTGCAAGGGTAAATAGGAATATTAGCTACTTGTCTGACCAAGTTTGTACTCCGTAATCTGGAGACTGTAGCTAGTGCAAAGCTTTATGGGAGACTGGGAGGAGATGGATCTTGGGAAAGCTTTCTGTGTCAAGCTTACTTGAGCCTGCGTTTAATTCCTAGAGGTTGAAGAGGTTGGAATTGCATAATTTCTGTTGTTATGGTAAGTGTATTACATTAATTTATCAAACTAGTCATCTTGAGTGACATCAGCCATAATTCAAGCCCATTCTATACTTTATAAGTACAACACAGCCTCAACCAATTTTCACTCATCTGCAACCACTCATAACGTTCACATCTGTCTTTTTCCAAAATCTCCTCCCGCAAACTATTCAGTATTTTATCAAAAATATGTAAAAAAAAATTGCCACATCACTGCATAAAGTATCAGTAACAAACATGGACTTCTTGAAATCCTGGCTATTACAAAATAGACCTAATACCACTGGGTATGTTATAAATATGTCTATAATGCAGCATAATCCTTTATACAAAGAGGATTTCATTCTATACTTCAGCAGCAGAACAGGAACAAAGGGTTGGAGGAACAATGATTTTAATAAAATGATAAGTAAAAATAACCAATATAAACTTCTCCATTATGAAAAAACACTAGTAATGTAGAAAGTTTCCTACTTGGTTACTAGCAAAAATCAACATAAGCAGCTTTACTAAACTGTTCACAGTGCTTGTTTATGTACCCTCCAGTATTAACTTAGTAGCTGCTTAAGAGAAATTCTGAAACTCAGTCCTAGAGATAAAAATCACCTAACTGGTGATTTCAGTATTGATTTACTAGAGCTTAAAAACCTAATTCAGTTAATCTCCACCTCTCTAGGGTCAACCCTTCCACCAATAAGCATTCTGCTCTAGACTTCTTAATTACTAACATTCTTCACATATCCTTTAAAACTATTTTCCTTCCAAATTCTTTAAGCAGACAACTCCCCACTATCCACCATCCTGTTGTTTAAAATACTAATAACCACTTCCAAAAGCCAGTACTGTAGCTAGCTCATCAGGTGCCCTGGGCAGTTCTGCAGACTGGTGCTCTTTCTACCCAAAGTTGAGGACACAAAAAACCTGCCACATGCATCTTGCTACAGTCACTACCATGCAATAAGTTTCATAGTGAAAGTGAATGCAGTATCAGGATTCATTTATGAATCCCCAGTATCCTTGTGGCATTCTAAAAGAATGCTAGTACTGCACTTTTGCCGATTGCTGCCCCTAACCGTTTGTGCCTGAGGCAGTTGCTTCCTTTGCCCCATCCTAGTTATGACTCCACCAAAGACCATAACTTTAAGAAGCACCTTGGACTCCAAGGAATCTTAACTGATAGCAGATCAACAAAGCATAAATTGATCCACAATTTACCAACAAACTGCAGCACATGATGTCTTTTGTGCTCATCTCAACTTCATTATAAACAAATGTTTCCCTATTACATTTAAGTAAGTTTGTGACATAAACTGTTCCTGGATTAATTCAAATCTTAAAAGATATCTGTAATTTACAACTTGCAGCTTGTCCTAAGTGGAAATCCTGTAACCTTACCCAAGACCATCTGATATGTACTAGCCTTAAAAAAAATAAATAAAACAGTGCAAGTTAATTTAAAAGTAGCCAAATCAACCTACCTCCACAGAAAACAAGAAGTTAGCAGCAACACTCTTAAAACCATTTTTGCAAATAAGCATAGACACAGCCCACTTTGATAACAACACCAGTACCAGCAGAAGTCATGGACTCTCCCACTCCTCCTCAAAAATTCAAGAACTTCGTCTGTAATACAAGTATCTGAACTTTCCCTTTCACTGACACTTCTGTTTCTTCTGTTGTTAATCTGTTCCCCTCTTCTCACATTCCTGCAATGTTAGTGAGAAATTTGAAGAACAAAAAATATTTACCTTACCATTCTGCTTTCAAATTGTCTTCTGGAAAAAAAGTAAAGAAACTGCTTGAAAATTTTGAGAGAAAATCCATTACCACTCCCAGTGGACTCCACTTCTGCTTTCTATGCATTTTGACAGCTATCATAGTATTTAACTTGTATTTTTAATATTGCCGTATCCACTGAGGCACTTGTACATAAATTCAAGCATGTCCTGAATATTCCCATACCATAAACTTTTTCCCCCCTCCCAACTCCCAGGACCTTAGATCTATGTTACTTTGTTTCTTTACAAAAACTTCCAAAAAGTCATCTATACTCAAATAGTGGATAATACAAATAAATGTGGTCTGGTTATATAGGTACACACCATGGATTTACAAGAGGCCATAGCAACCTTGCTGTCCTATAAAAAGTGTAAGCTGTCCACTTATGCTACAAAAACTGACATTTCTTGGCTTTACTGCTATTGTTTAAAATTTGATGAAAAATTACTTTTCTGTTAAAACATTCAGTATCCAAACTATAAATAAATTATGTGATAGTGCTGGAGTCTTATACATCAGACATTCCACATGGGTCAGTATTTAGACCCCATTCTCTTTCCATTGATGATATCCTAGCTTCTTAGTGATATAACTAAATGCATCCCATTTGTGATTACCCTGTGATCAGATGGCATTATTAATGAGTCTATATTATCAAATCACACACTCAGAAGAGCGAGCAACAGATAACTGACCCCATGTAAGTGAAAGCTTACAACGTGAAAACTTCAGAACAGCGGTTATTTTCCAATGGAAAACAATCGCTGTTCCAAAACAAAAAAAAAAAACCTGTAAAACATTACTTAATGTGGGGCGCTTCGTCCCACCCACGCCTCCCGACGTGGGGGGTTGTGTCCCCCACACCTACTACTTAAATATACCAACTACGAGATTGCACTACAGTGCCGAAAAGGCAAAGTAGCGAAAGTGGCCAAACAAATTCTTTCCCAGGGAAATAATTCACTGCTATTTTGCCTTTTCGCACTTTACAGTTCAACAAAGACACATTCAACAACCTGTGTCTGCGACAGCATAATAGGGGGTCATTATATGTAGGTATTGTTCTACCTTTGCTATTGTAGAAAAACAGGCTAACTTCATTTTCATTTGCAGATGATTTGTAGCAAACAAGCTCACTGTAAATTTTAACAGCAGCTGTGTTTGGAATAAATCAGCAGCTTTCAACACCCCCATTAAACATCTTATACCACTTTAATGGCAGTTAACCATGTGCTTCATTACATCACCTTCACACTTAAGTACAACTGATATTGCTTTCTCCTTGTTCAGTAAGTTATGCAAAGTCCACCCATTATTTCTTAAGAGACACTGCAGATACTAGTTTACCTTTGAAAGATCACAGTTTTTTTAAATTTGTTGAGGAAAACTTCTGTAACAAAAAAGGAATCATTTTACACAGGAGATCAGAGAAGAAACTGGCTACATATTATTAAGGAAAAAGCATGTCTGTCTCACACTTTAAATGCATTTATAAATGTGCCTGATTTAAATACAGTGGTTGAGTGTTCCATTCTCTTCTCTGAATAACTTGTGTTTAACTGGCTTCATACCCCTTCATTCTACGGTTTCCTTTTTTGAACTTGCCGTTATTTATTTTTTGTACTAGTAGGTATGTATAAATGTATAAATATGTGCATGGGATATCTTCTGCTTAGGACTTCACTGGGTTTTTGACATAAACGAGTCAGCCTCTTCCTCTTGGATAGACCTTGGGTAGATCATATTCTGTCAGCCCTATTACACATTTGCAAGTCGAATGGTAGGATGAATACCCACTTGAGGGATCTAAATCTCTTGCAGCATAAGCAGAATGTGTTAGATGTGCATCACAGAGAATACCCCTTCTGTGGAACTGTGCTCCACTTAACATAAAGCAAAATACTTCTCATTCTGTATTCAAACATAATTTGGATGAGTTGGTGGGAAACTAAATTTATTCTTGGTTTAGCATCCATGGCTCTCATGCTTAGGGCAACAAGTAAATGTCCCAGCATATCCATATGCATACCTCTATGCAAAAAACAAAAGGGCTAAAAACTACCATGGGAATGAAAGGTATATAATCACTACACTTGTACACTAGTATGTACTCGCTTAATTCATAGATTCTGCTCAGTATTTTGTTCAAGCAATCGATGTCTTAAGACGTGACTCGATTTACAGCAATTGCTAACACATGAACATATTTAGCAAATCTGCTCTACTCCATTTCTTTGAAGGTTAAGCAAAGCAGTGTCCCCAGATATCATAGGACTTATCACCAGAAACTGCACTCAAACTAGTACTGACAGAAATATTAAGTAAATATGGACTTTGTGGGTGCTAAAGGCATGGAATGCCACCTGTTGACCAACTGAGTAAATAAGTACATTATGGTTTCAGATAATAAACATGGGCTCTTAGGAATTCTTCCTAATGTTTACATCACCTTTTTCAAATTTTCATTGCTGGGCTTGTTAAAGGATTGGCTGTCTGCTCATTTTTTGATGTAGAAGCTTTTCTGTTGCAGTATTTTAGTTTTGAAAATTGTTGTGCTAGCATACACCTAAACAGTTATGATTGTACTAGCATCAGATTACTTGTCCAAGTCATGGTTGAATATGGTCTTGGGAATACTCCACTTACATGATTAACACTTTTAAATAAGTAAATACTCACAAATAAGTACATTATATTAGCCTGCAGTATTTAGTTGTAATAAAACCATGTTACATAATTTTAATTCATTTAGAGCAAATGTCATAATAGTTCTCAAAGTTAAATATCAGGAAGAAGTGCAAACGTTTACAAATAAGGTCATGTCAAACAAACAGAAAAGAGAGAAACTGTAAGTTACAAAAGAAGTGAAAGGTCATTATCTGGACAATGAATTACAACTGGACAAATGGCTACTAAAAGGATAGGCTGTCATTGTCTTAAGCTGAAGATTATAATA
This sequence comes from Protopterus annectens, assembly GCF_019279795.1. Lineage (NCBI taxonomy): Eukaryota > Metazoa > Chordata > Ceratodontiformes > Protopteridae > Protopterus > Protopterus annectens. Next base: position 985,300,323 of record NC_056734.1, on the reverse strand, counting down.
AAAAGGCAGCTAAGTGAGAAATAGGAGATGGAATCGGGGAGCAGGCCCTAATGGATCTAAATGTGTATACTAACCATACAAAGTAAAGGAAAATGGGAAGAATTTGAAAGCAAAGTCAGAGGAAGAGAAATGGGAAGACGACCAGAGACTGTGATAAACACTGGAAATGTCTGTGATCTGATATGCATGTAGAGTCCGAGATGAGTCTTAACCTAAGATGAGATGGAAGAACAAGGAGCTTGTTCCATAATGTATTTTAGAATTATCTTTCCTTTAGCCTTCTTAAAGAAAAATCCACGTGACTGCACCAGTTTTAGAGAATGTGCTGTCAACATAATTTATGCAGAAGTGTTGTCTGTTAAGACAGTAGTAGGCCATAGTGTAAAAATGGGGTCAGTCTCTTATCTGCTTTGTATATAAATACATTAACCAGTGTATAGTGTAGTATAAGGTAGAAGTGGTCTTTTGTTTCACAACAGGGAGACAATTAGAAACTAGAAACCTTAGTAACTGTGGAGATTTTTCTCCCTGGGCCGCCGCTGAAAATGGGTCTGCATAGACTCAGTCGGACTTTCCCAGTCAACAAATGGAAATAAATAAGTAAATTAGTTGGTGCTTTGTATCCAAAACATTTTCAACATACCAGTCAAAAGGCTTACATGGCTTCAGGGCTTTGGAATGCAACAGCATTTCTCCCCCATTGTCACCTTTCACTTTTAATACTTCAGTTTTTTACATGTTTCTCACTTTGACAGTGGTGATGGGGAGAGGGGGCTTGATAACAGATTGCTCCACTGAGATCTTGTGCTTTCCCTGGTATTTAGTTTTATTTTGTAATTACTACTGGTAAAAAAACTCATGTGTCAGTATATGACTTGACATCTCACTCTATCCATGTATTCACAGATTACTGTCTATCATTAGGTTGCAATTCCTTCAAAGGCGCAGCTTTTGAGTTTTGCACAGCAGTATATCCCTTTCCTGATTAGCTGGCCAGGCTAACACCAGCATTTGCTGCTTAACAGAATTGGGGTAATCCATTCCTCAGAGAAGGGCTAACTAGATCTGTTCCCCATTCAAGTCCTTGGTGGTGCTACTGAGCATACTTTTCTCAGAGGGCGTTTTTCTGCAAGAATATTTTGCTTGACAGTAAGTGATTACTTGCTTTTGCTACTCTTATTTGAATATATTTTGTCTGACAGCGTAGCAGATTTTTTTTTTTATTTTAGGTGAGCTGTTTGGTTAATGTAACACGAGCACACATGCCCCCATCACCTCACCATACATTGATTAAAAAATTCAGCTTTTAAGCTCTAACTTAGTGACATGGATGAGAGAGTACTGTAGTGAAATAACAATGAACAGATACAACAGCAGAGGTATAGAGTATATGCATGGACAGCTACAGTCCCATCAGGTTTTGCAGACAAGCTGAAAAGGAGAAATACTTTTCATGTGTTAGCAGAATTGGTCTTATCATCCCATTAGAACAAGGCCAGCAAGTGGTATGACTTTAAAAATAGACGCATTCCGGAGAATTTACCAAAATAAATAGCCATTAAAATCATCAGAAATCAGTTCCAGCTTGTGTTCTATTTACTGTTTCAGAAATTACAGCTGTATCCCAGACATGCTGTGACATATCTTGTGAAATGCAGAAACAGTGCAAAGATTTTATACTCAAAATGTACTTAACTTGCTGACAAAAACAAATACTTGTCTGTATAAATTTCTCCCCGAAACCAAGCAGGGTGAAGGTCTACAAGAACTGCACCTATCCTGAGAACTAGTTAGGAGATTTAAAGATGGCTGTGCTTCTTGGGATTGGTTTATACTATCTTGACAGCAGCTAGCTAACCCATGTACAGCCCAAAATCCCTGCTGGCAGTTTTTTGATGAAGAAACTGAGCCAGAACTGCTGTCAGGAGAAGGATAAGTCTGAAGACATGTAAAATAATTCAGTTCTCATCTGTATCTCATCTGTCTGTGTGATTTTAATAGTTTGCAATTAACCCTTTGTACATTATATCTTAAAAGTACTGAATGTGTTTATGTTGCCATCTGTCAAAATTGCTGCCCTCTCCACAGTATCTCTTCTTAGGATCTGACAGTGGAATGGGCATAGTAGATCTACTATTTGACTTACAAAGATATTGGAGTAGTAATATGGGCTTTTGCCACTACTGTTGTTGTGTTGTCTTTGGACTGAAAGCATGTACAGCAGTGTATGCCAGAATGTCTTGTGGGAAGTATTGCAGCATAACAGGATTCCCAGGTTTCTGCTGTCATTGACCCCTGCATTTGAGAAGTGAAACTTGTTTCCACATTTTTAGAGTTAGGAAAACACATTCAAGGTGGACATAAAATAATGCCAGGAGTGTGTCTTGTCTCCAGTCCTGTTTCTGATTTACATAATCAGAGATGTGAAGATACAGCCAAGGTCTGGAGAGGAGTCATTTTGGGGATGTTAAGGTGGCATATTTGGTATTTGATGATGGGATGAGAGAGAGTGGCATATTTGTTGTTTAGAGCTAGTGATGTCCTTTTAGATTTAAATGATGGCAATCTGTAATGTGCACTGGAGTAATTCACTACTTAGTATGACATGGCAAGGATGAATATTGGCACCTCCAAATCGAAGGGATGTTTCTCTCCTGGAACTTTGTGATTTTGCCTCTGCATAGGAGGAGGCAGCAGATACCTCGGGTGGACTTAACACATCTTGGGGCCTTACTCATCTGTGAAGGTGAAGGGAGTTGAGAGATTTCCCATTGGGTGGGTGCAACAACAGCAGGTACCATAAGTTCCGAACCAGACTGATGATAAAGCAAAAGGTGAGTCATAATGATGAAGCTGTCAGTTTGTTTGTCCGTCTGTGTCCCCATCCTCACCTATGGCTGTGAGTTTGTGTAATAACTGAGGAAATTAGATTATGGATACAAGTGGCAAAAGTGAGGTTAGAAGGTAGCTGAGCACATTTTCCATGTGAAACCATGAGGATCACAGCTATCTGGGAGGATCTCAGAGTACAGCCACTGCTTCTCCTTGTTGAGTGCTGGCATTTCAGGTAGTGCAGTTTGTGGGCATTTACGTAGGAGGTATACTTAGCATGTGCCACCAGGAAAGAGACCTTGGGGCAGGTAGTCAACTGGAGGGATTTTCTCTGCAATTGCCTATGGATCCCACTGGATGAACTAGCTTGATACTGTTGCTAGAATAAGGAAGTCTGGCATTACCCTGCTTGGCTTGTTACAACCAATATCCTCTCCAGAGTAAGCAGTTGAAAAAAAGGATGACTATTCTTTTTTGATCTTTAGTTCTTTTATGTATAAAAAGTCTTCTACCCTTTTTTGTTGGAAGAAGCTTTCTTTATGTCTGCTTAACATTTTGCTCTCTTGATACTGTTTTAGTTCTTTCCATTTTAATTGGTATACTTCCATGCCTTCCTCAAGTTTCTTTGTACTGTACATTGTCGTGTTTGAATTTGGGAATAACAGTGATTTGTTTCTTATAAGTTTATGAATGTGCTGCACAGAAGCCCATTATTTCTACAGTGCTATGTTTGCTTTATTGTATTATTGCTCTTACAGCAAGAGCTGTTCTCAGGCACTGGTCAGTTTTGCAAAGGTCACCCTATCACAGCCCAGAGCTATCAGTTTTGAATGGCTCATATCTATCTTCACTTGTTAGTAAGTGGCTATCCAGCTCCATGTCCGAGATTGCCTTTCTACCCATGTGAGAACACTGGCTCTAATGCAGTCCTGTCTATGGGTGGTACCAGCACCAGTTGCCTGAAGACATTTCTTCATGTACAAAACCTGAAAAGATTATAATAATACTCTGATGCCAATGTTTTATAGTATTAATGTGAATACATTCACAAATGTGGTTAAAAAATATTGGCCAATATTGACTAGCAATGATGAGATTAGAAAAATAGTGGGAGATGACCCTAGTTTCTCATTTAAAAACAAGAAGTCCTTTAGAAACATGCTGTGTTACCGGGATGACAACAAGGCTGATACAGGACACACATTTGGTGTTATGCATCCCTGTAATAGTTGCCGGTACTGTACTTGTATAGATACCACAGTCATATTTACACATCCAGACATTGGTAAGGTCTATACTTTAAGGATAAAAGCAGACTGTAACAGAGCCAGTCTGATATATTTGGCTGTTTGTCAGAATATGTTTCAGATTCTACATTGGTAAGACCAACCGCAGGCTAAAGGACCGTATCCGTGAACATATATATGGCATTAATACCAGTCTAGAGAAAAATGCATTGGCAAAGCATATCGTCCTTGTTGGGTCATCACATGAGTTTAAATTTATGGTCATACAGAGAGTGTATTGTAGTAACAGAGGTGGTGATATAGAGAGTTGCACAGAGACACAGGAGGTTAAATGGATGGTGAGGTAACAAGCAGATGTGGCAAAGGTTTAAATGAAAATATTTCATTACAGCCATTTTTGAAACAAAGGGAGTTGTACAGGTAGTTTTTGCTATGGTTCCTAACTGCTTTTATGAGATTTTAATGTATTTGGTTTTAATGTCTTTTACATGTGCTTGTCACTTTATTTCACAGGAGACACCCTATTGGATGTAATGCTTTCATTCTACTATTGAAACAGTGGTGTCAGTTGTTTTGTTGTGTGATGAAGCAGTACTTATAATGCAATAGCACTTAAGTTTTTTACTATTAAAAGGAGTGTATATTTTATTCATCGCGTTCACTCAATCCTTTTATGAGTTTTGTTTTCCTGCTTTGTGGGGATTTAGTTATTTGCCATCTGTGCTGCAGTTTGTGTCTGTTGAACAAGACAGACAAAACAAGGGCAGCTTTAACTTGCTTCCTTACTCAAACCTGTGGTCAGTGCCAGCTTCCTATGTTATAGTAAACTCTCAGTTAACCAGCACCCATGGGGATTGGTAGATACCGGATAACTGTACTTTCTGGTTGCTTGAGAGTTACTATTAAAAATAGATCTGACAAATACTGTCCCATTTACTAAATCATACCATAAACATTGTGATTTTAATATTGAAATACAGTAATTAAAAGCCTGGCTGGAATAATAATGTTTTAAACTTATATTTCCAGTAGAAAGAGTGGCATGCAGATCAGTTTTCAGCAGCATGCTGAGTGTATTGGAATTGAATGAACTGAATAGAGATAGAGAGAGTGAATGCATACATGAAAGAAGCGACTGTGAGAGAGAGATCGGAGAAATGCATGAAAGCTGAAGTGTGTGAGATATTGGAGAGATAAAGTGAGTGAATACATGTATGAAAGCTGAAGAGACGTGTCTGTGTGAGAGAGAGAGAGATCAGAGAGAGAATGTGCAATCTGATGCAAACTGAATGAGTATGGAGTGAGTGTTGACATTTTAGTGATTTGACTTGTTTGGTTAGACTTTTTCTCATGTTGCGGAGTGAGGGGATGTATTTGTATCTTCCTTTTTAAAACTCTAAAAACATAAGGTATGTTTATGTGGGAGGAAAACTAAGTGCAACACATGAAAAACTGAAT
>NC_056734.1:985239786-985289786 GCF_019279795.1 Protopterus annectens | reverse complement strand
TTCTTTTGAAGAATTGTCCTTTGGGGGCACAGTTTTTGTGATGATAAAATTCTTTAAGTGGGATTCTTCTCAAGTGTTGGATATTCAGAGAAGATATGAGTTACTTCAGGTGGATACTCCTAAACCATCGGCAGTTCCTCCTGTGTTGGCTGCCTTGTTAGATGCTTCCACGGCTCCTGATTTTCAGCCTCTTGCTCCTAAGAAACTTGATAGGTTCTATAAGGTTCCTGAGGATTGTCTTTTTTTATTTAAATGTCCTTCTGCTGATCCTACTGTGGTGTCAGTTTCTTCTGACAAACCTTCTAAACTATTGCCTTCTGATAAAGATACCAGGGCAATGGAGAGGATTCACAAGAAAGTTTACACTGCTTCTACTTTGGCCTTTAGCGCTGTAAATTACCAGACCTACATGACCAGGTATATTCTGGCCTTGATTGCTCAGGCTTGTCAGCCCTCCCTCATTCTGATGGCAAATCCTCTGTGTTATCTTTTTTAGGTTCTGCTTCTCAAGTGCTCTCCACTCTATTTAGTGTAGCTGTGATGCTGCTGATTCCTCTTCTATGGCTGCGGCTTTTGGGTCAGTCATGATGTGGTGGTGGCGTTGGCTTTGTCTCCAGTCTCTTCCTGAGGGCATTAAGGCCAAGTTGCTGGATGCTCCTTTGGATAATACTCATGTTTTTGGGACTGCTGCTGCTGCGTTATCTGTTTAGTAGACAAATCCTTGCAAGAACTTAAACATATTTTTGCCTCTCCTATCCCTATATTCCAGAGGAATTATCCTTCTGGATCTGCTTTTGTTTGCAGGCAACCCAGTCAGGCTTTTAAGGGCAGAATGGGTGGGAAACAGGCTCCCTCTGCTAAGGCTTCTTAGATTTCTGTGGCCCAGAAGCCTCCTTTATCTGATAAGCCTGCTTCTCTATGAAACTTTGCCCTCCCCCACTTTTAGACCAGGTTTCTTTGTCTCTCTGGCTATCCCTTTCTCTTCCAAATTGTCGTCTCATCACTTCAGACTCTTGAGTTCTTTCTGTCATCCATCAGGGTTACTTCATGCTATAGAAATCTCTCCCTCCTTTTTCTGGAATGCCTCAACTTCCTCTAGAGCAACTTCCTCATCTCCTGGAGGTTCTAACGTCCCTTTGACGATTTAACCTGTCACACCTTTCAAGTGGGAAGGTTCTTTTTCCTCAAGATGTTCCTGGCTCCTCGAAAGGAGCACACTTAGAGATCTATTTTGTATCTCTCCTGGCTCAAAACCTTTCTCGAGATCCCTTCTTTTCAGATGCTTACTGTTCAAACTCTGTTTCCTCTTTTATTACCCCAGGCTTTTCTGCTGTTCTTGGATCTGAAAGATGCTTACCTTCATATTCCTGTTCACCCTCTCTTCAGGAAGTTTTTTCTGTGTCTCTCTCTGTCTTCCTCTCATTTTCAGTTCTCTGATTTTCCCTTGGCCTGTCTACTGCCTCAAGGGTATTCACAAAATGCCTAGGTCCTGTGATTGCCAGGCTCCAAGACAGTCAGATTTTTCCTTTTCTAGATGATCTGCTGATTCAGGCACCCTCTCCCAGTCGATTGTTTCAGGATCTGCAGTTCATCTCTCTTCTTCAGTGTCTGGACTTTACTGTCAATTTCCAAAAGTCCACCCTGACTCCCTTTCAACATCATGTGTATCTGGGTTGCAAGATTCAAACGGTGCCAGTGTTGGCCTCTCTTCTGCCTCCAAAGGTACTGTCGTGTCATTGACAACCTTCTCTGTCTCTTCTTCCCCTGACTGCCATGCCAGCCAGGAAATTTCTTTAGTCTCTAAGATTCATGGCCTCTTGTGTTCTGATGCTTCCTCTTGACAGACTACATATGCGGAAGTTTCAGTGGTACCTCAAAATGGTTTGGTTGCAGCATTGTCACCCTCTGAATTTGTGTCCTTGCCCTTCCCTGTCTCAAGAAGGAATTTGAGTGGTGGAGTTGACAGCTCGTTCTCAACACAGGATGGAACTTTCAGCTTCCAGTCACGTCTCAAGAGTTATTTTGTTCATGAGGTGGGGGGGGTCTCTTGGTCATGTGAAAGTCCAGGGTCTTTGGCCTCCCCATCAGAAGTCAGACTGCAGCAACATCAAAGAGATGAGGGCCCTGATTCTGAGCCTTCAGACTTTTCACCCCATGTTCCCCCCAGCTCTCTTGAAAGTGTACGCGTACAGCACTACAGTGATGTTTTATGTTAGCAAGCAGGGAGTCATGAAATCTTACCTCCTTTGCAGGATGGTGATTCAGACTTGGGAAGTCGCTCTCAATTATCAGTTAACTCTTCAGGCAGTGTACATTTCTTCAGAGCACAATCTTGTGGCAGACTATCTGAGCAGGTCCAAAACAGAGGCTCATGAATGGATGCTTCACAGAGATGTGTTTCTGGACATTGCCCATCAGTGGGGTATTCCTCAGGTAGATCTTTTTGCTTCCCCTGTGAATAGACAGCTTCCTCTCTTCTGTTCCAGAGTGTCGTGCCATCTGGCCTAGAAAGTGGATGCCCTGTCCTTTCCGTGGAAGGGGAGGTTTCTTTATGCTTTTCCTCCTCCTCTACTTCCAAGAGTCCTGCAGAAGATTCAGCTGGACTCCTGAAAAATCTTGCCAATGACTCCCTTTTGGCTAAGTCAGCACTGGTTCCCCTCTTAATGCATCTGGATGGGGCAATCATCACAAGTTGCCTCACTGGTTGGATCACCTCACATGGGACAAGGGGTCTCTCATCCATCCCCACTTATCCATTCTGCAGCTGACATTGGGAGTGATAAGGTTTTGATCCCTTTCAGGCAACTCTTTGCTGAGAACGTGGTCAGGAGCCAAGGAAACCCTCAACCAGAAAATCTTATATGTCCAAATGGAAGAGATTTTTGATCTGCTGCCATGCTTGTAACCAGGGCCCTTTTTTAGTGGGGGTCCCTCTGGTCCTCTCTTATTTGTGCGAGTTGCTCCATTTTGGCTTGGACTATTCTGTCCATTTCTGCTTGTCTGTCCTTGAATCTTCCTTTGACTTCTCATTTTGAAGTCAAGCAGTCTCTTAAAGGCATCCTGCATATTAGGCCTCTAAGACAGCCTATTCCTCCTCCTCCTTGAGACCTTAATTTTGTTTTGAATTGACTCCAGCTCCTTTTGAGCCTGCAGATTCTGCTTCTTTGTAACATTGTACCTGGAAGACTGTTTTATTGCTTGCTCTTAATTCTGCTTGGAAGATTTCTGATCCAGACCCTTATGGCCATTCTTCCTTTTTTGTTTTTTCACAGGGAGAGGGTGACCATTCATGCTATTCCTTCTTTTATGCCCAGGGTTAACCCAGTGAGTTGCCCTTGAATCAGTTGGTACAAATCCCTTCCTGTTTTCCTTCTCTGTCTGTTACTGAGAGGGTCCTACATACCTTGGATATGCACAGACAGCTCAAGTACTATTTGGATAAAACTGGGAGTATTTGTAAGTCTGGTCAGCTTTTTGTTTCCTTTCATCCCAGGTCTTTGGGCTTGGCTGTTTCTAAGCAAACCATCTCCTCTTGGCTATCTAAGGCCATTTCCTTTTGTTATTCTTTTCATGGCAAATCCCTGTCTGCTTCTGTTAGAGCTCATTCCACTAGAGCTATTGTCTCTTCGGTGCCTTTGAATGGTTGGACACCAATTCCATCCTTGAAGCTGCTACTTGGTCTTTCGTGCATACCTTTACTAAGTATTATAAGTTGGATATGGTTTCTAGGGCCAGAGTAGGTTTTGCTGAAACCATTTTGTGTGGGTTTGTTGAGGGCTTTTCTCAGTCTTCCACCTCCCATTCTGTTTCTTGAGCTGTTTTACTCCCCCTTATGTACCGAATATGATGTGAAATGGAAGGAACATAATACAGTTGTGTAAAATGTTACCATAACAGTAGATCTAATGCTGGCAATCTTCACTTAATTCTTGACTGTGGGTTCGGTTCGTGATCTCAGAACCGACTCTGCCGTTATTCCAGCCTGTGCCTTCCAAAAACTCTTGAGCTTATCTTTTACCCATAATGCTCCTTTCAGGAGTATCTCAAATCTCGTTTGCAGCTTTTAGTGACTAGAAGGATTTCTACTCTACAGCTCTCATGCAGCTTATTTCTTACAAAGCTGTAGGTGTTTTCCCTTTAAACTATTGTTACGTATTCTCTGTAGTTATTTTGCTTACCCAACTGTTCTGTATTCTCTTTTCCTGAACACTTTAGTGTTTTCTGTCTTAATACCATCATTGGTAGTAAGTCTTTCCTTCTTTCCCCTCTATTTACCTTTCTGGTAGATCTTTAATACCATTGTTGGTACTTTTTTCTTTCACTTCATCTTTCCTTCTACTGTAACTGTAGCCCTTCTATACCATTGTTGGTACGTACTTTTCTTCCCATTTAATTTAAAAAAAAGTGGCTTTTCCTTTTACTTTCTGACCGTGTTTGTGAGAGATATGGCAGAAAAGGCAAAGGGTACTTCTGGATTCAAAAGATGCCAGAAGTGCGATAGAAAACTACCAAACTCAGATGGACACGCTGTGTGTCTCTACTGCTTGGGCCCAGTACATCTTCAAGAAGACTGCGCTGTTTGTCACAGCTTTAGCCACCAGGCCCTTGTTGAATGAAAAAAATAAGCTGATTTTGAAAGGCCTTTTTAAATCGAATTTCAACAAGGCCTTATCTGGTTCATCTAATTCCAAAACCGACATTAGTCGCCCTCCTCTTCCATATTTTCCATGTATGAGGGATCTAAGAACAGGAGCTGATTGGTTCTGACAGTTTCATCAGCACCATGTACTAAAATGGCTAGAATCTCCCTGGTTCCCACAGTTTCTGCAGAACCGAATGGGAAACTTCTCCAAGCCTCGGTGCCGGTTTTTGCACAGACTGTTTCAACACCTACATTTACCATGGATAAGACTTCAGTACAACTTCTCTACCTGCCTCCATCTGTTTCAGAACAAAGGTAGTTCTCATTTGAAAATGGGCCAAGGACAACATACTCCCCATCAGTGGACCTCTTTTGAGACCAGCCTCCAAGCCCATTCTTGGAGAACCCAGTACTCCGTCAGTCTCTTAAGTCTGTTCCACCAAGAGCCTCATAGTCTGATGTTTTGAGGCTGGTGGACCGGTTCCTAGCAGTGAGGGGTTTATCTTCATCGGTTCCTGGCTTTCCTGGCTCTGGAGCCGTACTCATAGTTTCTACTGTTGTTCCTCTTCTGACTCGAGCTGAGCCTTTATAGTGTTCCCAGTACTGACAGGCCCGGTTTTGACTGTCTCTGTGCCGATCAGATCTGTATCTCTGGCACTGATAACTGCCCTGAGCTCTTCAGTCTGTTGGAACTGGAGACCTCTTGGGGTCATAGCTTCATTGTCCGTTCCAGGAAACACGGGTCTACTTTGGTGTTGTCGGAGCCATCCATGCTCCTTGGAACTTCGGCACACATGAACCTGACCTGGCTTCTGCTTCGGAGGCGCATTCCTCCTTGCGGAATGGGACCATGGTTCCGAAGAAGTCTTTTGGTTCAGGGCTCCCATTCCTCTGCGGGGAGGGGGGGTTGCTTTCCAGACCATGGAGGGGGCCTTGTCCAGTGCAGGCTCACAGTTGATAGCAATTTCATCAGACCAACAACCCTTCCCTACCCCTCGCCCAGAGCTTCCTCTGGCCTCTACCTTAGAACAACGGGCACAGAAACCTCAGAATCCAACAGTGGTGGCCAGGTGGTCATGTCTTCTTCAGACTAATCTACGACCCATCCCACAGAGGAGATACCGCTGAAGAGGGAGCATTTGGACTCCACTGATGAGTCTTGTACAGAAGATACCAATTTCGATGAAAGGGAAGGTTCCCCAAAGTCACCCCAAAAGATCATCTTCTTTGGAGACATACTAGAGATCGTGAAACAGCGGGGTGACTGAACTTCCCTTCAACCTTCCTCAGAGGAATTTGTTGGAGGCTTTCCATGCCCAACCATCTACCTTCTTGATCTCTCCGCCTGCTGACAATCTGATTAAATTGATTGCGCAGCAGGCTTGGAAGATACCTGATTCCATTGCGCTAATTACTAAGAGACCAGACCGCATTTTGTCAGCTCCTCAGGATCAGCACCTTTGGGTTAAAGGAATACCAGTAGATGCTATTGTGATAGTAGCAGCAGCCACCAAAAAGGAAGTTGCTGATGAAAGTCCTACTATCCATACTCCTAATAAAGAGTCTAGGATGATAGTTAAATTTAGGAAGTGCATATATGCTTAATTTACCTTCACACTATGGTCCTTGAACTTAATGCCACATTTCACAAGACTTCAGTGAGATCTGATAAAGGAGCTATCAGATACCCTGAGAGGAGCAGTAGTTGAGGTGGGTTCAGGACAAAGTAGCTTCCCAGCTAGCAACCCTTGGTTCGATATGGCTATCCAGTTCATCCATGTTGCTCATTGTGCATCCAGCCGAAGGGACGACTAGAGCAGCAGCAGGTTCTGGTGTAGCCATCAGGAGACGCAACTGAATACACTTATGTGAATTTGCAGAACCATTCAAGTCTTCTTTCGTCAGTGCTCCATTTGACGGAACACCCCTTTTTATCCCCAAATTTAGAGACCCTTGCCAGATGTGAGAAGGATGGAAAGACCCTTTCTGCCATGGACATATGCTTTTCTACTCCTCAGCAGTCTTACTCCATGAACCAGAGAAGTGGGAAGCTCTGGTTAAAAAAATCCCAACGACCGTTCCACGACTCAGGTGGCAATGACTCTCACCGGAACAGAGGGAGGAGTTGCAATCGAAGACTCCATGCTTGAGGTAGAGGTGGCCTGCAAAATCAGGCTTCCAGTGATTCTTTCCTTGGTAACTCTATTCAGCGCTTCTGAACTGAGGCCCAATTGCTGTCCTGTGGAAGCAGTCGGGGGATGATTATCCTTGCACCAACTTGCCCGGCAAAGGTTAGCAATGGACATTTGGGTGCAGAGGATTATAACCAGAGTTTACAATATCCCATTTACAAAGGAGCCCAGACAATCCAAAAAAATCCTAGATGTTTCATCCAGTCACATGGATGCAGCCAGCAGTCTTAGAAATTCAAAAACTGCTCTACAAAAGCATCATCCAAGTAGTCCCACAAGATCAGTAGATATTCAGGATGTGTATTACCACATAAAAATGGACAAGCACTTCAGAAGACTCCTTTACTTCTGGCTGGGAGCCAGTCATTACCATTTCAGAGCCTTGCCCTTTGGTCTCACCACAGCCACCAAGGGTGTTCACCAAATGAATGGCAGTTGTAGCAGCTCACTTCAGACTGCAAGGATTCAGTGTGTTTCTGTACCTAGATGACTAGCTCATTACTGCTCTCACCAGGCATCTACTGTTACAGGCAAGAGTCTACGTTCTTCAAACTTGTTCCTCACTGGGGATCTCTATAAACTACGGAAAATCCCATCTAGAACCAACACAGCAGTTAGAATTCATAGGGGCGATGTGAAACACAAACACCGGCATAGCATCTCTTCCCCCAGAAAGACTTCAAAGAATAAAATTGCAAGCCAGTCAGATTATTCGCAGCAAAAAGGTGCCCGGAAAATTGTTGTTGCAAACCCTAGGGTCAGTGTCAGCCTCCATCATTTTAGTTTTCTTTGTGAGATATCAAATGCAGATTCTTCAATCGTATTTGGCATCCCAGTGGTCCTTACTGAACCAACCAATGAATGTCTCATCTGGTAATGATCACCAGTTTATATAAGAAAGACCTCAGTTGGTGGCTTCATTCTGACAAAATTTTTTTAGACAAGACCCTTTGTCCCTCCTCAGGCCCAAGCCATAGTGACCACGGACATGTCCCACATAGGGTGGCGGGCATTATCTGTGAAAGACAGTTCAAAGCTCTTGGTTCCAGCTGGAGGCCAATTTGCATATCGGTGTTCTAGAGATGAAGTGAGTGCTCTTAGTTTTGTGAGCAGTCCAAGAAACCTTTACCTTGGGAACGACTGCGATTCAGACAGACAACATGTCAGTACTCTGGTACATCAACAGTCTAGGGGGAACCAGATCTTACCCTCTTCGTTGAGAAGCACCGCTTTCTAGTTGCAACGCATATTCCCAGGAGCTCCAGCGTAATTGCAGACAAATTGAACAGAGGCATTCTAATGCCTCACGAGTGGTGTCTCAATCCTTTGATGGCAGAAAGGATATTCCGCCATTGTTGTCAGCCCTGCTGTGATCTCTTTGCTTCCTCCCTGAACAACAAGTGCAACAGCTACTTTGCCCTGATTCCCTGTCTGGGGGAGTCACTGAGAGATGTTGTCCTTCATGAATCATCCCCCGCTCTATTGTACACCTTCCCCCAATTCCTTTCATCTCCCAGTTTCTGAAGACAGCAGGTTGAAGTACATGATAATTCTCATTGCTCCATTCTGGCCTCAACAGATATGGTTTCCCTTTCTTTGGTCTCACTTAGTGCAGAAACCTTGGATCCTGGACCCAGCTCCAAATCACCTATCCCATCCAGAGGGACTGGTTCATCTGAATCTTAAAAATCTAAAGCTCACTGCATAGCTTCTCCAGTTTCAGTGATTGCCAGGCATAATAGTCTCACTACCCCAGTTCAGTGAATTGTTCTAGCCTCCCATAAACCTTTGACTAGATGACTGTACATTAGCAAATGGCAAAAATTTTCAAAATTGCCTGCAGAGATTAACCTTGACCCATATTCTACACCAGTTGATAGGGTATTGGAGTTTTTAGCATCACTTTTTGATGCAGGAGAGTCCTCCTCGACCATACGAGTACATTTAGCCGGAATTTCAAATTTTCATAATTGTCTAAATGATACAGCTCCAATGTCCCACTTACCTTGCAAAGCCTTTCTAAATGGAACCTTGATGCTCAGACCCCCATGCAAAGACCCTTCTTCACCTTGGGACATGAATCTGGTGCTACAGTCTCTAATTAATTCCCCATTTGAACCATTCACAAATTGCGATTTGAAGTATTTATCTTAGAAGACCTTATTTTTAATTGCTATTACTTCTGCTAGGAGAATATTTGAGCCACAAGCCTTCTTACCTAATTGTTCATAAGGACATGGTGTCCTTGTGAACAAATCGCTCCTTTCTACCAAATTCCAAATACCAAATTCGTCTGAGACGAATATCAACCAGACTGTACAACTTCCCGTATTTTTCCCCAAATTTTCAAACAAGGGTGAATATTGTCTGCATTTGCTAGATGTTCATAGACAATTACATTTCTACCTTCACAGAACAAAACAATTCAGAAAATCTGATCAGTTGTTTGTTTCATTCTCTTCTGCTGCTCTGGGCACAAAACATTTTATAATGTTACTCTAGCTAAATGGCTCAAGGACTGTGTAACCTTAATTTATAACAAAAGAAAAGTGCAAATAACAGGGCCTGTAAAGGCACATTTAATGAGAGCAATAGCCGGGTCTGCAGTCTTTTATTCCAGAGCTTCTGTAGATATCATCTGTACAGCGGCTACTTGGGCATCTCCGTATACCTTTATTACTCATTACAAGCCGGATCATACCTCTCAACTGTACAGATTTTCGCAGAATGTCCAGATTTTTGCCTCACACTTTTGGACCGTTTTTCATAAAATTGTGATTTTCTGGCAGATCAGTGGCAAATCATTAAAGAGTGAAGTTAGAAAATAATGAAAGATATTTGATTTTCAGACTTCATACCCTTCAGAAAATTCACGCTAATGCAAAACTGTTTATTTTATCAACTTTCTAGGTTTGTAAGAAAAACTGTCCCTAATTTTGGGCCTTTGTCCCGTTTATGGCTTTGTCCAGACTTCTTGCTCTAAAATATTGACAGGTATAAGCTGGATCTGGTCTCTAGTGGCTGAGCATCATTTGGGTCGATGGTGTTCAGGAAAATACTTCTTAGGTTCATAGGTTCATACTAGGCTATCTGCCCTAGGGCATTTATAAGCCTAGCGAGAGTGTGTTTGGCTTTCGCCACACATTTTAAATTAATTTTGCTATGCCTTTTTTGAGGTTAGTATACTGTGCCTCTGTCTAACAGTGACACAGAAGTGATAGCCGGGGTAAACCTACGATCTCCCATCCACTCATCAAGATTCCTCTTGAAGAGAGTCAATGTGGGACTCTGCCTAACCTGGACTGGGATTTTATTCCAGAGTGAAGGGAGCCTCTGGGTTATGAATCTGTCCCTCCAGCATGTCCTATTTATTTCAGTGCTGAGGTTCAAGTCTCTCGAGCGTAGCTCGATGGGATTTGGATTTTCTGAGGTGCAGCATGTCCATTAATTCGGGTTGGACATGGCTTTATACATCAGGCACAGATCGCCTCTGAGCAGGCGGTATGCCACTGAGTAGAGCTGGAGTTTCTTTAACCGGGCAGCATATGGCATCTGTTTGAACCCTTTGATCCTCTTGGTGAGGTACTTTTGGGGTCTTTCCAGTTGCTGCAGGTGTCTGGTAAGGTACATCCTAAAAGGGGCATTGTACTCAATTATGGGCCTGATGAGGGATGAGTAAAGAGGCACGATGACCATTCCTGATCTAGATGTGAATCCCTTCATGATTAGGTGGGCTATATAAAATGTTTTTCTAACCACTTTGGCCACGTGGTTGTCAAATGAGAGATTGCTATCAACTTGGGTCCCCAGGTCCCTAATGACTTCTTCTGTACTTAATGGATTACCACCTATGTGGTAATTTGTGGGCACTTTGTTTTTGCCAAAGGGGATGACTATACACTTTTTGGCGTTTAGCTTGAGGCCATGGCTTTGGCACCAGTTGTCTGTTTCTATGAGGTCCTTTTGGAGGATGCTTGTGTCGGCTGGAGAGTTGATTATGGCACCCAGTTTGCAGTCATCTGCGAACTTGGTCAGCCACAGTCCTTCCATGTTGGCCTGTACCACCGAGAAATATATACCTAACAAGACAGGTCCCAGGACTGAGCCTTGTGGGACGCCACTTGTAACTGGTTTGGAGTCTGACATGGCTCCAGCAATTCTAACCATGTGGGTTCTGTCCTTGAGCCAGTTTGCAACCCATCTAGTGACATAGGGGTTTATATTTAAGCTGGTGAGCTTATCTATAATGCCCGAGTGGGGTATTGTATTGAAGGCTTTTGCGAGGTCCAGGTAGACTGTGTGGACCACCTTCCCCTCGCCAATGGCCTTGGTGACTGTTTCAAAGAAATTGATCAGTTTTAAGAGGCAGGATCTGCCCTTAACAAAGCCGAACTGGGTAGGATCCAGTGTCTATAGGTCCCCAATATCTTTATTTATGAGGTCCATGATGATCCTTTCCATAGCTTTGCAGACCAAGCTAGTCAGGCTTATGGGGCGATAGTTTCCAGGATCCGTTGAGGCACCACCTTTGTGGAGAGGGACCACTGTTGCTGTACACCACTCTTTGGGTACATATCCTGTAGTAAGGCTAAGATTGAACAGTAGTTTTATGTTTGGGTTTAGCTCTTCTTGGAGTTCATGTAGGACGCAGCCCGGGACACCATCTGGTCCCATTGATGCTGTGTTTTTTGCTTTGGAGAGGCGGCTCTTACCTGAGCATCTGAGATGTCGGGGGCGGCACTCTGTTGGGATAGATATTTGCCCTTTTGGTGGGGGGGGGGAGAAGTTTGCACTGAACCTGTCAGCTAGGATGTTGGCAATGTCTGTGGGCTCTGTGTATTTTTGTCATTTTGGACTAATTCTGAGCATATCTGGGAATTCCCACCCAGGTTCCTAACATAACTAAAGAAAGCCTTGTGATTATCCTTAGTGTCCTGTGCAGTTTTTTCTCTCAAAGCTGGCCTTAGACGATTTTATGAGTGCCCGTAGTTTTTGCTAATACTGATCAGAGGTGCCTTCCCTTTTTGGGATTTTGCTTCATGTAGTAGCTTCTTCCTTCTATTGTATAGTTTGTTTATGGCTGGGGTCCACCAGACAGGACGCCTGCCTTTGGAGGATTGGGTCTTGGTTTTATTTGGGATTGCATGATCCATGCATTCCTGAAGGTGTTCATAGAATGCGTTTATAAAGGATTCTGCGGTCTGGGCCGAATTTCCACAGGCCGGGGCTTTGAAGGATTTCGCCTCTGTTTTGAGGTGTGAAATTTGCTTTAGAGAAGTTTTTCACTGTGGTTTTTGGGCAGGGGTGGGGTCGGGATGTGAATATCCAGTGAGATTAGTTTATGGTCTGATCTTACCAGTGAGGGATACACTTCTGGTCTGGAGCATAGTGTCCCCATGTTGGTGATGATCAGGTTCAGTATGTTTTCCCCTCTTGTGGGAGTGGTAACAAGTTGTTCCATAGCATTTGAGTTTATAAATTCTAGGAACCTTTGGGCTAGGGTGTTGGAGCTAGAGTAATGCTCCCAGTCTATGTTTGGGTAGTTGAAGTCACCCAATATAATGGTGTTTGGAGAGACCTTCATATTTTCCAGTATTCTCAGGAAGGCCGAGTGGGGTTCCTGTGTTTGGGAGGGTGGTCTGTAGCAGGCTATAAACTAGAAGGCAGTTTTACCCACAGTTAGTTGCACATGGATAGTCTCTGATGCTTTGTGCTGTGCCACCAACCTGGAGGTGTGGGTATCTTTGACGAATATTGATACTCCCCCTCCTTTGGTGGTTCGGTCCAAGTTTTGGGGCCGAAAAGCATGGTATGAGGTATAACCTGGTAGTGCTGGGGTGCTCTCGGGAGCCTTGAACCAGGTTTCTGTTACTGCACAGATATCAATGTTCTCCATGCTAAGGAGAGTTTCGAGTGTGTGCATCTTGAGGTTTAGACTTCTGGCGTTGAGTAGCATTACTCTTAGTTTCTTATCCCTTGTGATACCTATGGAGGTGGGTTTGTCTTTTGAGCCTTGCATAAAAAAGGCACTATGGGAGACATCCCAAGATTTAGGGAACTGGGGACTCTGTCCCACAGTCAAGGGTTAAGTGAAGATTGACAACAACAGATAAAGAAGTTATTTCTTACCATAATGTTCCATCTGTGTTGTTGATCTTTACTTATCCTTGACATTCCCACCCTCCTCCCCCCTTCCTTTTGGGCTTCTTGGTGGAATGGATCTGTCCCGATAGATTGGGTTTTTCCTTTGTGAATAGAGAGAATGCCCTTTGATCTGTTGTTCCTGTCTGTCACGGTCTTGTGCAAACTCGATCTAAGGTAATCCTGAAAGGAACATTATGGGTAAAAGCTAAGCTTGAGAGTTTTTGGAAGGTGTGAGCTGGAATAACAGCCAAATTAGTTTCGAGTTACGGAACTGAAATTGCAGTCAAGGATAAGTGAAGATTGACAGCGCAGATGGAACTTTATGGTAAGACAACTTCTTTATGTCCTTCTCTTCACTGTTGCAGTTTTCTTTCTCTCCCTCCAGCCCCCTGTTGTTTGTTCTGCATTTTTTTCTCCTGTTGTGCATAGACTCCTTTGTCCTATGACAATTGTTCTGTTCTGTGGCAATTCAGTTGTGGGTAGTTGTTTCTGTACGTCCCTTTTATGCCCTACATTCTGTGCGGGAACATAAATGTGGTGTATGGCACAAACAAGATCTCTTTTAAGCTCATCTGTACTGGCCAAGCAACGGTCTGCCCTGGTGGAACGTCCATTTTGTACTGAATACTGCAGCAGTGAAGAGAAGGACATCTACTGTTTTGATAAGATTTTGTGCATCTGTACTTTCTCTGCCTTACTCTTTGGATTATCCAGTGCTCCAAGTGTGTGTGGAAAGTATGTAGCTCAAGTTATAGCTCATTACACATTTTTCCATATTTAGATGACTTGCTTATCTTTGCAGAGTCTTTTTTCAGTGTCAGGAATCTCTCATTTGGTTGAGAGAGCTCCTATGAATGCTCAGATTCCAAGAGAATATTAGATCACACAGGATTGTGTTCCAACACCCACAATTTTTTCAGATTCCAATTCTGGGATTTTTGAGAAGAAAAACTAATTAGTGGAGACATCAAATATCCCTGAGTCCAGGTCTCCCATTCACCCCCTTCTCTGCTCCGCTTTAAGGTAGTCACCGCAGATGCCTTGGATTTTGTTTGGGGAACAGTATCAAGGGTGATAAAAGTACAATATATTTGGGATAACAAAGACAGGCACAACCACATAAACATAAAAGAGATGCTTATTTTAT
The DNA here is from genome assembly GCF_019279795.1 of Protopterus annectens. Classification (NCBI taxonomy): domain Eukaryota; kingdom Metazoa; phylum Chordata; order Ceratodontiformes; family Protopteridae; genus Protopterus; species Protopterus annectens. The sequence continues at coordinate 985,275,661 of NC_056734.1, read as the reverse complement.
CAAGCCGCTCAGCTGTTTGAATCACCTTTGAACCCCAGGACCTCTTCAAGTTGTTACAGACAATAACACAGTGATGTGGTACATAAACAAGGTTTATACACAATACTATGAATTTGTGAGCATGTTAGATAATGGGAATTTCAGCCCCTGTAATTCCCTTAAAAAGTCATATTGGTGGTTTCTCTTTGGAAATTTGGTGGCAAATTGTGCTATTTTGTAGTAACATTGCTCAAGTTTGTTCAGCAAAGTCACTTGGATGTTAAGGGCAGGAGCAGAATATGTTAGAGGAGATATGAAGGGAGAAGAGGCAGTGTACTTTCTTATATTGTCTGAGAGAAAGGGTTTGGCTCTATAGAGAGAAGGTAGTTTTTGGTGTAATTTTTTCAATATATTTTGGTTGCATGCGTCAAATTTTAGGTTCTTATTTACACAGATGGCTAGCAGTTTAGTATGTGTGACAATTTAAATTTTTGTTTAGTTGTATTAGGTAACTAAGAAGGAGGTTTTGGAGATTGTAAGCTGTTTGGAAGTAAATGGGTTTAGCTTGGATTTACTTGGATTTAGGAATTTCAACTCCCACGGCCCTCCTGTCTTACTATGTTCTACCTGTTGTATAATTGTAAAGGTAAATTTATGTGTATGGAGTTGAAATTAGAAGAGAATGAGCTCATGTGGCAAATTCGTACTTTTGCACATTTACCCCCGGGGTTGAACAAATTTGTCTCTATAAAGTGCATTTTGAAACTAAAGGCATTAATTAGGTAGATAATAGATACATATGTATATATAGTTTTATTTTATAAATACACAAGAATCTTAATAGTATTGGTGATATTCACATTTATCTTAAATTTGTACTCTTATGAATGTATAGTAACTTTTTGTCCACTTGTTTTGCACCATTTTTATGGTGGTATTATTATTATTATTATTATTTTAAACATTCTAAAGATTCTCAAATATTTTAAACATTGTTTAGAGAGTATAGTTTCACTATATATATATATATATATATATATATATATATATATATATATATATGTATTTTTGTTTTTATCTTATTTTAAAAACTAGGAATGATTTTATAAGGTAATTCTATTCACATTTAGGCTTATTTAGTTAAGGCACCTTTAAATGTGAATTGTCTGAACTGATTGCTTAATTGGATATGATATATTGTCTGTTTTGTATTGTTGATTTGTCTGAAGAAGTTGAGGTATTGGCCTCAACGAAAGCGCTAACATTAAAGGATTGCGTGTGAAGTAATAACAGTAAGCTTGCATTTGTGTTCGTTATCTTCTAAGACCTTGCTGGGTTTGGGAGGTTTAATGCAAGATGAGTTTAATGCTTCTCTTCATCAGCTTAGGCTCTCCATATCTTCACCTAATCAGTCCTTTGCATTGGTATGCATCTTCACCTAATCAGTCCCCTGCAGTGGTACAGCCTGGTGTCCCCCGCACTGTTCTCCATATTCTGTCCTGCCACCTTCCCTGCATGGCACCATTTCCTTTCTTTCCAGTATGAAGACTAAAGCAGAGTATTAATTCAATACCTCTGTTTTACTACGTTTTCCGTAATCCATGCTGCTTTAATCAACACTACACTCTAACCTATATCCTTCTTTGACTTGGCCCTTCATCCATTCCTTTGACTTCTTACCTCTTGACTCATGAAATTAAACTCTTTTAATTTACTAGTTATATTTCATTAAATTTTCTCATTTTAAATCAACCATCATTTTCTCATATTTATAATGTTTAATTTTGCTTATGTGTGCAATTCATTGTCTGTTATGGAGTTTTTCTTCTCTGACCTTCGCTGAACAGGAGTCTTGCAAGACCCAGTTGAACTATCTCAGTAAGCAAACAAAATCTCTCTCACATATGTGCTCAGTCTAGACAGTTTTATCCCTCCTTCCCTTTCTTCTTTTCTTGATCCCTTGTGCTAACTCCTGTACAGCTTTTGCTTTGCTGTCTGTGTTGACCTTCCCACACCCATCTTTCTACATCTTGTACATTCTAACTTTTGTTTTCTTGTGAATTCTATCTTTTGTTCTAATTGCTAGCTTCACATTCCTCTGTAGTCACACTGGCTATATCTTTCTAAAATGAGTACTAAATACTTCTCACACAGATATATTTATTTATTGACATTGATTACTGGGAAAGTCCAACTGAGTTTTGTCTTTTGGCTTTTCCCGGTTAGGGGTCGTCACTGCGGAACTCCAGTCCGCTAATGATTGGCAGTGGATTTTTTATGGTGCCTAGTTGCCAGCCAGATGCCCAACCTTCAAAGAAGGCACACCCATTCACGCATGCACCTACCTGCATGTCTTTAAACGTCACTCGACCGTGGGGAGGGCATGCAGACTCCACACAGAAGGCACACCACCTGAGAATCAAACCAGAGAGCCTCTTGCTGTGATGCAACAATGGGGAAAGTCCAACTAAGTAGAAGGCCATTTTCAGTGGAGGCCTAGGGAGAAAAGCTTCAGATTATTGCAAAACATTTTAAGAACTATAATTTTAAAATCTTCAAACATAAAAACATCTGCAGTTTAAATGATTGTAACAGACACAATATAAAAACATTGGTCAAGAATTGAAACAAGGTGTATGACAATAAAAACATTTCCCCAAATCCTTCTCATGAAAAAACTAAATTTGAAGTGCTCTCTCTTGATAATCCAACCATTGAATTCACTTTTGATAACCTATTAGGGGTTGATAGTGGATGATCTTACATTCAACCTGCATATATAAAATTGTATAAGAAAAACTCATCAAAAACTAGGGATGCTTTACAGAGGCAAAAACATTCTCACCATTGCAATTAAAACTATACTTGCCGCTACTTATCTCCTCCCCACTCTTCTTTATAGTGCTCCTATCCTTACTAACCGCCAGGCTTCACAAAAATTAAAATCTGAATAATGGTATAACAAAGCTGCTAAATTTGCAGCATATACCCCTTTCAGAGCTCAACACTGTATAGCACTGAAAAGCCTAAATTGGTTAGAACTGCCACATCAACTAACATATACACAACTTTTTACCACCTATAATATCATCCAGCTGCCTGCACAGCACTAAAAAAAAAAAAAAAAAAAAAAATTTAAAAATTCTACAGAACTGTGTTCCCAGTTGATCATTGCGATCCAGTGACCAAAAACTTCTGTCCGTCTATACACCTAGCAAATCTGGGTATTGTCTGTACTCTTACAAGGTTGTTAAGGCATGAAACTCCTTACCTATATCTATCGGGTCTATACCCTCCTTCCCATCTTTCAAAACCTCTCTGAAAGACTTCCTAGCTAAATTTTGGCTCTGTTCTTGCCAGAAAAACCAAAACTATGATAAACTACATCCCTAAATGTGAACAAGTACCTTTTCATTTTTTATACCGCCTTACTCTCTCTTCTTCACTTACTTGGTTATTGCTACCTAATTTTCTTCCCTGACTTTCTCTCTAAATATGCCATAAGTCTGTTTTTTTCCCTCACTTCATATTGCAGTTCCTGTTTGTATTAGACTAACTTACCTTTAATTTCTCTACAAACTGTCTAAAAGTTCACCAAGTATTAAATGATTGTTGTATACCTTGTATCAATTCTTAACCAATGTTTTTGTATTGTGTCTAATTTCTTACAGTTATTTAAACTGTAGATATTTTTATTTGTGAAGATTGTAAAATTATTGTTCTTAAAATGTTTGTAAATTGGAGATTTTCTCCCAGGGCCTCCACTGAAAATGGGCTTCTACCCTGTCAGACTTCCCCAGTAACCAAATGTAAATAAATCAGTAATAACAGTTTCTCTAAGTTTTAAAGAAAATGAAAGTGAAATAGTAGGGCTAAAAATAGTTATATTTAATTAACTGAGGTGACAGTTTCACCTTAACTATGACAACTTCATCAGGCTAAAAAACAAATATCTCACCAACACTTGCCTGCATACTTGCCACGTGACAACCTCTAATCTAATATCTTGTGATAAATGATATGGTGCATAAGCCATATAATGCACATGTAAATGCTTTTAAAAACTTCCTGTTCCTTATGTTATGAGTTAACTAATGTCATTAACATATTGTGATTTTCTTTCCGTTTAGAACAGATTTAAAATGAATAGTACCATTATTCTAAACTTAGCAGGAACATGATCAAGTACATTAAATATTTTTTTTTAATTCCCACATTTGGAAGAATGTTTATATAATGCATTTTAACATTCTTGTTCTTAATTGTATTTGTATATACAAGTATTTTCAGTCATGGTTTTCACTTTTTTCTTTCCATTTTAGAGAGACTTCTTCCCTTTTTTGTTTTTTTCCTCTGTCCCTTGACCACAGCCTTAGCACTACATCCATGACCTATTCCCATAGTTTTACTCCCTCAGTTTTTTTCTCAGACTCCTAATTTATCCTTGTCCAACTCCCCTAGCGCAGCATATTCTTTTAAAATCTTACACTATTGTCTTTATATTTTTAGTTTTCTTTTCTCTAAAACATACAGTGTCATGATCAGTGTCGACTAAGAATGCCTTAACCTAGATGTCCATGACATCCTCTGTACTGGTCATGACCTCGTCTAGAATTTTATCCACTTTGGCACTAGTGGAGCTAAACCTCCATCAACTTCCTCTGCAGTGGAAGTTGAAACTCCTGGTATTCTCTTGGTAGGTTCATATCCCTAGTGTGTATTACCTTTGTCTTCCTACCATGCTCCTTTCAACTGTCATTTTTGTCTGTTGTCTGGTAGATGATATACTGGAGTAATCCAGCAGCCCCCCCCCCACACACACACACACACACACAGTTTCTTAGTCTGAACTGCCAGAATCTTTGCCCTGTTCTTATTTTGGTCCTCCTGTCTGACTTCACAACTGATGCCTTGAAACCTTTCTGTGTGTAGGTTGTACTTCACACTTTCTTTTCCCCTTCTCTATCATTCCTGAGCAGTCTATACCCAGGCATCTCCACGTCCCACCCCTCATACCAATGGCCCATTTTTATACAATACCAGCAGTGTTCTCGCTTTCCTTCTTTATACCGGATTGCATTTCCTTACCTAGTCTCTTTGCATTGCATAGTAAGACCACCCAGCCATAGTCGGAGTCATCCCTGTGTACTTTTCTGTTCTGCTTCTCTCTGTTGCTAGAATGCATACCATTGCATAGCTTAAAACTGAACTTATTATGAATCTAATAGAGGTAGATTACTTAATCCTCCATTGACACAGTAATTGCTGTTTGGTCAGCTACCATGTGATATTGTTGATTTAGAAAAATAAAGGTAAAAAGTAGGCCTTTTTATAGTGTTTGAAGAAAATCTTGTACCTCCTCCTAGTCACTATCAGAATACTTATACTCCCAACAAGAAACCATTTTCTTGGAAAGAGTCTTCAAAGAAATTTAGCTAAGAAAACCAAACAGTTTAGCAAAAATTCACATTTTCGCAGGAAAAACAGGATGCAACTAGATGCATTGAGTTGAGAATGACAAATCAAACTTTTCGTATGCCTTCTCTTTTCCTAATTTGGCCTAATACTCTTTAGAAGCAAGTGAGAGACTCCGCTTTCAGCGTAGTAACATGTTACTACAGACACGTGGATGTGGCTGTTTGGCTGAGTTCAGCTGCCACCCACCCCACTCAGCAAGTACAACAAGCTTTACAAGTATTGCATCAGGTATTACTTAAAGACATCAATACAGGGATTACAGCTTGATTAGATGTCAGAGCATTTATTCAGCTCTCTTCCTAAAGCCTCAAGGTCTTTACAGATCTGTCAAATCTGAACAAATATGTAAATACAAAATCTGTCAAGATAGTGACTTTGAGCTAAATTCTTGTATGGCACCTTTGAATATGAGATGCACACCACCTCATTTTCCAGTGAAACGATCTCAGAATTATCTCAGTTTCCAAAATGTGTAGCAGCTTTTCAGTCTTCATGTCTGCCAATTCAGACAGTCCTTACCTTTAATCCTTTAAGAGTATTTGCCACTTTTTTTAGCTCCAGTTTTGCAAATCTCTGAAATGAAGCTCTGTGGATGACTGATTGTGGCAGAGACAAGGGAATTGTTGACTCAACGCACAAAGCAGGCAGTTGCACTCACTGAGTTTATGGGGCTAACAGTAAATTGCAACAGGCTTTTTATGTCTCCCTGAACATCAACAACTTTTCTATTGGCAGTCATAGGTTTAGTTCTATGAAAGTTCTCTGCACTATGTAAGCGAGTGCAGATTCACACAGTTCTGACAGACTTTGCACAAGACAGTTTCTGGGAGCTATGGGGTATGTGTCCCTACTGTACTTCATACAAGCCTGCATAGAAGGAAAACTCAGTGGTATCTCAGAAATGTGTATAACCAAGTCAGAGTTCTAGTCAACTTGATGTACATTTTTTTAGTACGTAAAGGACAAGTTTCTGTTAGGAGAAGTGTGGTAAATGTAGCCACTGAAGTATTGCCCCACTATCAGTCAAAGATCTAGTACTTGTCAGTGTCACTGTCATGCAAGTGAAAGCCAGGTCAGTGCAGGAAATTGTTCAGATATGGGTTTTTCGAGAAGTAGACCTGTTTGTGTTGCATCACATCAGTCAGGTGTAGATCTTTTATTTTGTTGTCCTGTTCAGCACATTGTGGAATATGTTTTTCAATTATAATCATACATTTTTCTTTAAATCTCCAAAGTGTTTTGTTAGTCAAAATAAAAGGGATGAGCCACGAACAGGGCCAACAACATATACAAAGTTGCATTTACCAAAAAAAAATTAATAATCAAGTGAACCCATTTTGGCTTTACATTATTTTAGAAGAAATGTAGTAGATGTAACCTCTGTAACTTGTAAAAGCCTCAAGCAAAAATTGAATAATAACACTACCTTTAACAGTCTCTCATAAATGAACAGTAAATGGTTACAGGTAATGTGATATAATTCATTTTGTATTTTTTATATTCAAAAATAACTCTAATAAGGTCATCCTACCATATTGACTGCCTTTATATCAATTTATTTGCTATGTTAAATATCTAAAGTCTGAGACTATCATTTGTTATATGTTGCTCCAAAAAATATAAATATGAAGAGAATGCTCTTCATGGCTGTTAGTACATTGCATCATAAAGTACAATATGTAGCCATTCCATGTGACTTTTTTGCATCTAACTGAACAAGTTTTTAAGGTAATGGTTTTGCTTAGTCAAAAAAAAAAAGCTTCCCCTAAGGTAGGGGGTTCAGAACTCAAGAATCATGTTAGTCAGGCTCCAAAAAACTCAAATACCATTAATGCTTCTTTATTTAGCTTTTGTCTAGGTACATCAACCATGGAAGCCATTTTTGGTGTGCATTTTTCTACATTTAGAAGATACTAGAACCTTCTCTGTGCTATCTCTCTTAAACATAGTATAGCATGCTTCTAATTATGTAGGAGTTATAAAAGATTTCCATTCTCTAGTTAAAGCTTTTTCTCCCACTTCACGTGTGTGAGATAGAAATTGCAACTTGTGCATCATTGCCCAGTTGCTTCATTGTTGATAGCCTAGCAAAAATATGGGACTTACAAATTCATCATCATGGGACCACAGATACTCCAAAACTCCACAAAATCATTTTTGATATAGTTCAGCTTTCCTTAGTGAAAAAAAAAATGCAGCTGTTGTCTCCTGTTTCCACAAAGTAGCATGCTCAGTAGACAGAAAGACTTATGAAACAATGCTTTAACTTTCTCAGATTGTGTTTTTTATACAGATGATGCCAGCTAAGAACGCAAATTTGCTTAGATGTCCACATCTTGGGATCAGTGAAAGTGTTTGTTTCCTGAACAGGCTTTCTCCTCCTGTGACCTAATCATTTTTTTATTTAAGTTTTACAATTCCTTCTAGGTGGTTCTCCTCCAAGTTGGGCTTATTGATGCCCTACTTGTGCTTCATCCCAGCCACAGGATGAATCCGCAAGTAAGGAAAATCCTCCATCAAGTCTTAACTTTTTATACGTTGTTTCCATGAGCTTTCGTGTTGTAGTTGTTTAGTCCAACCTATTTGTGACCTCAAGGACTTTAGCATTCTAGCCCTGTCTGTCCACCACTACTACTTTAAGTTGTTGTAAATTCATATTCATTATTTAAGTATGAATTTCCTACAGTCCTCATAACTAGCATTAGTTTTCTCCAGTAAATCCTTTTTTTGCTTTATATAGCCAAAGTATTTAAAACTGTATTTTTATTACACCTGCCAGTGAACAGAGTGAATTACTTCCGTGTCTGTTGACCAAGTTTCATCTTCTTGCAATCCATTTCACACCAGAAATGTTCTACATAAGGATCACTGCACCAGTTGCTTAATCTATATGGGTTGTATTCTGTTAAGGATATAACTTCTGGCCAGCTTAACAGCCAGCTTCAGAGAATCTTCCATGTACCCAAACCAATAGTCAACTTGAGATGAGCTGTCTAAAAGTCAGATTTGGGTCGTCAAGCTCTTATGTGCTTTCCTGCTGAAGACAACACTCCACTGCAGGCGTTTGAGGATCAAGGATTGGCTAACACTATTCCACTGCTGGGCAGATAAGTTCCTTTTGGGGAAAACTTTATTTTTCTTTAAACCTTAATTTGATCACTTTTTAAATTTTTTTTTTTTAGTTTTGTGGTAAAAATTGTTAAAACGAATTAAACTTTGTTATATGATCTGAGGAAGCTCTACTAAATGAGTGAAAGCGCTTATCTGACCTGCAGTGAATTAAAGTTTTGGATTCATACCTGAGAGACTTGATTTGGCTTTACTTTGTGTGGCTCTGTATCGCCCATGCTTCTCCTTTATTTCTTATTAATTAAACTACTTGTTTGTGGTAAAAGTGTTATTTTAGTTTTGTGGTACCTGTTTAAAGTGATTATAACTTTGTTTTAATGGGAAAAAATTACATTTGTACAACTTAACTGTTTTACTGACTGATGGTACTGGACTTCCCTGTGAATTGGTCATCCTTTTTGGTTTAACCATGGACCAACCTGCTGGTTCATATTTTTTTCCTTCTCCCAGCTGCCCCCCCCCCTCAAAAAAAAGAGGAAAAATTGTCAGTTTGTCATGACCACTGGCTGCTAAAGTGCCTCAACTATAGGTGGGTGACTCTGTTCTGGCCAAAACTGGTTTCTCAGACCACTCATGTTTTTTGTTGGATCCTGCTGGTATAGTCCCTACAGCCACCATGAACTTGACTGTTGGGAGTGTCCTTGGCAGGCAAGGGAGAAGTCCAGTGTTGTCAATTATGGGGGAATTCCATTCTGCCTAGCCAAAAGCTGTTCCCCTTGCAAAAGTGAGTGTTATGACTCAGAAAATCCTATCAGAAAGAAACAAACTTAAAAATACTTCTCCAGTATCAGTTAATCTGGACAGGAGTAATTTGTTGGGCTTGGCTCAGAGTTTGATTCTAGCTTTTGAACCTTCCTGTATGGCTGTTTTTGGTAAAAAAAAAAAGGAATTCATTATTTATTGAAGAGTCTCGAGTTTGACCCTCAAAATAATTCTGAAGAGATTGTCTTGCCTCCATAGATTTTCAATTAAGATTCTGTGTGTGGCTTTGACCAGTACATTTGAAGGACTGTTTTTCTCTAAAACTGTTTACAGAATGAATCAGTTGTTTCATTAAGAAAACAGTGATGTTTTTCATTCCTTCAGGAAGTATGCTATTTGTCCTGTTCTCTCTGCTTTGGAGGATGATTTTGTCACAGTCTGCAACTTCTGTGACTGTCAGCCTGCTGTGACCAAGAAAGCAGATAGATTATGTAACGTTCCTCTTTTATCTTTTAAGTTTTTATACCTTGATTCCAGATCTGACACAGTAGTTATTGCTTTAGTGAATCTGGACGCTGATAAATATTTGTTTATTCTTCCTTCTCCATCTCACAAGGATGGGAAGGCTATTGATAGATTTGAGAAAAAACTTGAATTCTGTACCACTATTTTTTTTTTATATAATTCTCCACTGTCAAGCTCATATGTTGACATTTAAATAAATTGCCTCTCATGAGAATATGAGGAATATTTTGGCATCTATTTCATCCTGTAAGGAGAAATCTGCTTTGTATAACTTGATTACTTTTGTGTGTCAAGTGACTACCCACTGTTAGAAATATGCATATAAATTTGCTGTTTCAAAATATGACTTTGTTACAGGAATGCTGCCATTGGAACTGTTTGGAGGAGGTTTGCAAGTGTGGTCAGAGAGGAGAGCTGATTCAGGAGATCTCTGAAAATTTTCAGCCTTCCTCATCCAAGTTTGCCAAAGAATACTATGCTCCCTCTATGACCTTTTTCATGTAGCAAAATAAACAGACCAGGCAATGACAGAGAGGTTCCAAAAATAAAATGGAAACTCCCCAGGTCAAAGGACAATCTAATAAGTCTGAATGACTATATGAATGACTACTTCACAGACCCCACCCCCCAGCAGTTGTTTAATCCTTCCAAAATGTCTGAACCACCATTTCTCTCACTGTCAACAGATACTTACAGACAGGTGGGTTCTTAAAGAGCAATCCATCAAAGTTAAAGATGGCACCTTTTTGGAGGATTCCTTCTTGTCTCCAGAACAGACCAGAATTATCTTTTCCTTCCTGTCATTCACCCGGCTTTTGCTCAGGTGATAGAGGCTGTACCTCCCTTTCAGTTAGGAGAAGGGCTTTATTCAAGGATGTTCCTGCTGACAAAGAAAGAAGATTCTTGGAAACCAGTTATGGATCTTTCTTTTCTGAACCTGTTGGATAGTGCCAAGTTCAAAATGCTGTTACTTCAGTTTGTTGTTCTTTATTCCTTGTTTGAGTTTCCTGACGACCTTAAATTTAAAAGATACGTGCTGTTACATTCCTATAGATCCAGATTTCATAGGTTTCCTAAGGTTTTCTGTGTCTGGATCATATTAGTTATCTGCATTATCCTTTGGTCTGTCTACTGCTCTAAGGCTATTCACAAACCATCTAGCTCCTGTGATAAGTCTATTGCAGGCTGCAAGATATTCACATTTTCCTTATTTTGATGATTTTCTAATCCTTTCAGAGTCTCTTTCAAAGTGTCAAGAATCTTTCACTTTAAGGGGCTGGGATTCCAAGAGAACCTAGAGAAGTCTTGTCTGATTCCTTCTGACAGGATTGTTTACTGGAAGCTTCAATTCAAAAACCTTTGTTCTGCAGGAAAAAAATAGAATGCATTTAGATACATACTAGAGTTTTTCCACTCAAACTGCAGTCTCAGCAAGGGAAATCCTCAGGATTCTGTGTCAGTATTCATCTGTGATACTCATAACTCTTGCAAGACTCTACATGAGAAAAATGCAGTGGTACCAGAAATCTTTATGGTCCCAGCATCAACATTTCTTGACATTTCGGATTCCAGTTTTGGGATTTGTGATAAGGACGATATCTGATGTTGTTAATCTTCTTTCCATTCATCACTGATGGGTTTGGTTCCAAGCCCTTGGAACCGAGTCTGCCTATTAACAAGCTTGCACCAGCCAAAACAACTCTCGAGCTAAGTATCTACCCAGAATGCCCTTCTCCCTGTTATCCCAGATCTTGTTTGCCAAGTAGCCATAAAGCCCCATTTCAGCTGAGCTCTCAGCTAAGTGAAATCTTTTTTGACATTTGAGTAAAAATTTTTGGATATCTTCATATTTTACTAAACAATTAGTATTTTTATTATTTCTTCTGTCTAACCTTGTTCTTTCTTCTCTACCTGTTGTTGCCGTTGGTAAACTTTCAAGTACCATTATTGGTACAGCCTTTCTTCCCTTACCCTTGTGGGATTTCTTCAAAACCATAGTTGGTATTGTCTCTCCTGTTTATAACCTACATTCAGGTGTTTTTCTTTTCTTCTCTACATTCCAGTGTATTGTTGTATTTGTGTTTTTTTGAACAGAGTTGACTTCATTATAGTTGGATTATACAGTTGACCTGTGGTGTTTCTCTACCAAGATGTCAGATAAAAAGGTTGATTCAGGTTTTAAGCATTGTACTTCTTGTAAGGGCAAGTTACCTAACAGTGATTCTCATGATGACTGTGTATACTATTTGGGAGTGGCCCACCTTTCGGTGCAGCCTCCATGTGACATTTGTCAGAGCTTTAGCCAACGCACTCTTAATGAGCGCAAAAATAAACTCATTCTGAAAGGGTTACTCAAGTCTCCCTTCTCAGAGGCCATTTCTGAGATGGAGGTCTCAACCCCTCCTTCTAAGGACAAAAAGAGATCCCATTCTGTTCTTTCTTCACCATCAGGTGATCAGAGCAAGCCCGGAAAATCTAAAGTCCCTAAGTTATCGTAGGAGCATAAATCTGCCTCTTCGACTCCGTCTTCTTTGGCTCCGACCATCTCAAAACCTTCAATACCGACATCTGTTTTGGCACTGGTTCTGCATCCAGCACTGATCATAGACCTTACTACGGCTATTTTGACTTCGGCACCTGTAGCCACTTTGGCTCAGGGCACACCTTCGACTACACCATTAGTTTCCATTTTGGAACCAACCGTTTCGACTCTGAGTGCCATTTCGGCACCGAGCATTGTACCAACCTCACTGGATTTGACCCCTTTACTCCTGGTCTCAAAACTAGAGACTTCGGTGCCGGCAGACCTTGCACCACGGACCCAATACTCGCCCTGCATAGATCTGTTTTTGAGCCAAGCATATAACCCATTCCTTGAGCATCTCAATTCTCCATCTTGAGTATCCACTAGATCCACTAGCAGCCTTTTGGAACAAGACATGGCGTGTCTTGTAGACCAGCTGTTGTTAGCCAGGGGGATTCCCTCACTTTTTAAGACCCATCCACCTGTAGGACTTTGGTTGCTTTATCCATGGACTCCATCTTACACTCCTCCTTCGACCATCTTGGTTCTGAAGATTTCTGCTCCGACATCCTTCTTGGAACCCATCGCCTCTGCACCTACGGTGCAACTCACTCTAGCTCCGATTTTACCCCTTTGGTTTTTGGTTCCCACTGAACCGGTCCTTCCTCAATCTGGGGATTGGGGGACGGGTGGATTGGCCTAGGGTATGGAGCCACCTCTCTCCTTGGTTCCATCCTTGGCACCGATAGCTGCGTCCATGCTGATCCTGCTTGAGGCTTCATCTGTGGGGGCAGGTTCATCAGAGTGGGGTGTGACCCCAGTCCCGTGGTAGTCTTTCTCAGTTCTGGGCTCCCATCCCTCTTCAGGCGAGCCTGACTTCTACATGATGGAGAGGGCTCTTATGTCTGGGAGCATTTCTTTGATGTCAGACCCCCAGTTTTCACCCCTGAGCTACAGCTGTCAGACCACCCCCCCCGGGATACTGGTCAGAGAAGCCACAGGACACCCCTGTTCAGCGTACCCACTCTTCCGAGAGACCCCCACTGAGGAGCCCCCTTGAAAGAAGACATGCAAGTGGAAGCACATGGACTCACCTGAGGAGTTCTTAACGGAAGACACTGATTACAGTGATGGTGAAGGGTTCCCACGGTCACCTCCTGATGATGTCTCCTTCGGAGACATCCTGGAGATGTTAAAGCAGAGAGGTGACTGGAAGCCCTCCAACCCTTCATCTGAAGATTCCATGTTCCTGCAGGCTTTTCTTGGGTGACCTTGCTTGCCGACGAGCTCGTCGTGCAGTGCGCTTGGAAGAACCCTGATTCCAGTGAGGTGGTCCCTCTGAGACCAGACTTCCCCTCCCGAGGAGAATCTGCACTGGTCCAGAGAGTTACCCGTTGATGCTATGGTGGTGGCAGTGGCCACGAAAAAGGACTTGATTTAGGAAAGTCCCGCTGTCCACCCGCCCAACAGGGAGTCCCAGGTGGTGGACAGATTTGGGAAGTGTTTTTGCATCAGGGACCTTTGCTATATGGTCCCTGAATTATTTGACACATGTTACGAGGCTCCAGAGGGACTTGATCTCTGAACTGTCTGGGACACTCGCAGGACAGTTGTTTGACGAGGTCAAAGACAAAGTGACCTCGCAGCTCGCAACCCTGGAATCGATATCCAACTCGTCCATGAGGTTGCTATCACATTTGACCAAAGGGGGTGGCTTAGGGCAGCAGATTCGGCATTGATGTTCATCGTGCATACAGCTGCAGTCATAACAGAAGGGTTATCCTGCCGTCAGGCGGGTCCTCGGTCGGCCGAATTCCAAAGTCTAGGTCCGGCGTTGGTTGTCGTCACCTCTTTCCTGACGTCAGTGCGGCAGGGGTATAAAAGAACCAGCCAACACCATTTTCTTCAGTCTTTCTTGCCGTGCGGTGCCCGAAGCAGAAGCAGTTCGCAAGTGCCGGTCGGCCAACTCCTGAGATTATGAATATTTTTCAACCGAAGTCTTCTTGAAAGCTAAGTACCCCGTTGGGGAAATTCTTGCCTCAGACCGATGTCAGACAAAGTTAATAATTGCATTTCATGTGGGAAGCAAATACCGCATAAGGATATCCATTCCTTCTGCATTCCTTGCTTAGGCCCAGACCACGACGTCTCAGCCTGTCGTTTTTGTGCTAGATTCAACAAACGCACTATTAAGCGTTGGGCGGAGTTCGCCCAACACTATTTTGGTAAAAAATTTAATTACATTATGTCGTCGGATACTCCGACTCCAGTTTTAAGTAAAAGACGCAAAGATAAAGACCGACATACGAGGTCCGCGACTTCTACTGACACCACGCTAAAGCTGGCTACAGGTGCTTCTGTTCTCAGCGAGGCGCCTACGCAGCCCCTGAGTACTGATGACACTTCTTTAGCAGTGTCTTCTGTGCCCGAGGTCGCAGGCTCCTCGGCCCCCACCCCGACTACAGATACCGACGCCACTCTTGGGGAAACTCAGAGTTTAGACAGGCCTGCCACCTCTCAAGGTGTCTTCAGGCCTTCTTCTTCTTTTTCCATTAAGGCTTTCACAAAATCTAAAACAGCCATGAAAACTAAAAGACAAGCTCCACAGAGCCCCTCTCAAGGCCCCATGCCTAAAAAACAGATGCTCAAAATGGCTGAGGATCAGGGGTTCTCAACCCCCCTCGGACAAAAGGCCCAGATTGGAGGAAGACTACCCTTCCTCGGACCAGGCCTCCATTACCTCAGAACATTCTGAAGACCAGGAATATTCATACTCCCCTTTTGAAGATTCTGATGCGGAGGAGTCCATTCCCTCTGTCTCCCCCCCTGAGGACTATTCTTTTGGGGAAACCTTGCATACCTTGAGGGAACACTTCCACTGGGAAGGCCAAGATTACTCAGACTCCAAGAAAAGGCTCAGGGATTTTCTCTTGCTCCCTCAGCACAGGCCTCTGGCTATCCATCCTGTCTTAGACATACTAGATGATGTGTATTCAGAGGCCATCCTTAACCCAGATTCTTTACCACCAGCTCCAGTTAAGCCTGACTGGTATTACCGGGTTCCTGATTCACACCAATTCCTTTACAAAAGCCATGCTGCTGACCCAGAAATTATTTCACAGGGTCCCAAGGGAATTAAGGCCTCTACTGCCAAAAATCCATTACCTTCAGAGAGAGATTCCAGAGCTTTAGAAAGGTGGGGGAAAAAGGTATACACCTCGGCCACTTTAACCATGAGGGCATTAAACTGTCAGTTCCATATGTTAAAGTATCAACAGTTTTTGTTATCTCAGTTGAAAAGCAAAATGTCACAACCTGAACAACCAGACTTGAAGGAGTTGCAGGATTTGTTGCATAGTGCAGAGCAAGTGGGTAAACATACCTTGCAATGTGGTTTTGATGCTTTAGAGGCCTTATGTAGAGCTGCTGTTACAGGGTCTGTCATACGTAGACATGCTTGGCTCAAAGAGCAAACCTTACCAGATCATGTCAAAGCTAAATTACTAGATGCACCTCTTCAAAAAGATGTACTGTTTGGTGTTAAAGCTGAGGAGGTATTAAAGAAAATGGAGGAAAAGGCAAGATCAATGCACACAGTGAAAGATTTCCTACAGGTACGACCTCCACGTTTCAGTAGAAACTGGCCTTCAAACAATTGGTCCTTTCCAGCCTCGGACAGACCTCAAAGAGGTAGATACAGGCGCCCGAGGGGTAGAGGGCAATCTCAAGGATCATTTAGAGCCAGACAATGGCAAGCACCTACACCAAGAGGTGGAGAGGATAGATCACAGCCATTCAGAAAGCAGACACAATGACTTTCCCCTTTGCATGCCAGGCAAATCTCTAATGGCAGCACCTTTAGGCGGAAAACTGGCATTTTTTTTCGAAAAATTGGCATATTGTCACAAAAGACAAATGGATCCTGGACATTATAGACAGAGGCTACAGATTCCACTTTCACACCCTTCCAAAAATGCGAGGCATGCCAAACCTGCCACAAAATCAAAGGGCAGAGGCACAAAAACAAATTGCAGCTCTCATGGACATGAAAGCTATTCAAGAGGTACCTGCACAAGAACAGGGTCAAGGTTTTTATTCCAGACTATTCCTGGTACCAAGGAAGGACAAAGATTGGAGACCTATTTTGGACCTATCCATCCTAAACACATATTTACTCGCACAAAATTCAAGATGCTCACATTACAGCAGCTTCTTCCCATGCTGGGCAAGGAGTCTTGGCTGGTAACATTGGACCTCAAGGAGGCATACCTGCATGTCCCTATCAGACAAGATTGCAGAAGATACCTCAGATTTCTTGCAGGTTCAACCCATTATCAATTCTCTGCATTGCCCTTTGGCTTATCTACTGCGCCCAGAGTGTTCACGAAATGCCTGACATCAGTAATTGCCTTCTGCAGACTTCAAGGGATACAAATATACCCATATTTGGACGGCTGCCTGATCCAAGCAGACAGCAAGCACATACTTCTGAAACACCTGATGTTTGTAATAAAGTTGTTGAACTTTCTGGGATACACAGTCAACAAAAAGAAATCAAAACTAATACCCTCGCAAGCAATAATTTTCCTGGGTGTCAGCTTGAATACAAACACCCAGATGGCCTACCTCACGCCAGAGAAACAAGGGCAACTATCTCAATACTTCAGAAAAATGGCGACCTTCACCAGGCTGACTGCAAGGAAAATCCTGCAGGCTCTGGGATTCATGGCATCTTGCATCCTGCTAATCCCATGTGCAAAGCTGCATATGAGGAAACTTCAGTGGTACCTAAAAAACTTATGGTCTCAACACAGCCACAGTTTGGAAACAATTATACCACTCATTCCATGTCTCCAAAAGGAATTTCTGTGGTGGGCTCAAGCATGCCAAAGAAACATAGGTCTCCCATTCTGCATGCCTCAAGCAAATCAAATCATCACAACAGACGCCTCGGACTATGCCTGGGGGGCGCACATGACAGATCAGTGCATTCAGGGCAAATGGTCCCAAAAAGAAAAACACCTACACATCAATCAAAAGGAAATGCTAGCAGTAAAAAATGTTATTATGTCCTTCAAAGACCTACTGCATCCAGGCCAGCTGTTGATAAGAACAGACAACACCACAGTGATGTGGTACATAAACAAACATGGAGGAACCCATTCATATCCCCTGTGCAGGCTAGCCATGTCTCTTTGGAACACGGCTCTGGAATTACAAATCCATCTTCAAGCACAATTCCTGCCAGGCAAGGAAAACACGCTGGCAGACAACCTAAGCAGAAATATGACAGATCCACATGAATGGAAGTTGCATCCACAAGTCTTTGCAAAGATAATTCAAGCATGGAGAAGGCCAGACATAGATCTCTTTGCTACCCACAGAAATTACCAATTGAAAAAATTCTGCTCAAGGACCTATCATCCACAGGCCTGGAAAGTGGATGCACTGTCTTTTAGTTGGACAACATTGACAGTTTATGCCTTTCCACCTCTTTCTCTGCTGCCGAAAGTTCTACTAAAAGCCAGAGCAGACAGACCAAAGATGATTCTCATTGCTCCAGACTGGCCAAGACAACACTGGTACCCACTCCTGAGGAGCCTGACGCATTCCCCACCATGGATCCTGCCTCTAATGCCTCTTCTGTTGACCCAGCACAACTTCAAAATTTTTCACAGTCAGCTGAAAACACTCAATCTAGCCACATGGAGAATTCCTTGATTTCCCAACAGACCCTCTTCTCCAAGGAGGTGTAGGATGTCATTTTGGAGGCCAGAAGGCCTTCTACTAGAAAAGCCTACTCCGCCAAATGGAAACGGTTTTGTGCCTGGAATCAGAAAAAGGGACAGAATCCTGGGATACTGAATTTACCTCAAATATTACAGTACCTAGCTGTGATGCTAAACAGTAGACTTTCATTCTCCTCCATCAAAATCCATGCTTCAGCCATTTCTGGACAATACAACACTGATCCTCCTTTATTCTCTCATCTGCTCTTAAGACAGATGTTCATTGTGTTTCACTGTTGCAGTCATAACTGTAGGGTGCTCCTGCCGGCAGGCAGCCCGAGGTCGGCCAGAATCCCAAAGTCTGGGTCCGGCGTTGGCTGTACAATCCAGTACCCTGATGTCAGTACGCTCTGGTACATAACCCTCAGCCGATGCCATCTTCTCCAGTCTTTCTTGCCGTGCGGTGGAAAGCAGCTCGCAAGTCGTTGGTTGGCGATTTTCGAATAGCGTTTTTGGTTGTTGTCGTTCCGAAGTTCTTACTTCTCTTCTCAAAGCTAAGTACCCCGTTGGGGAATCTTTTTCTTGTTCCTCCGATGTCAGAAAAAGTTAATAATTGTATTTCGTGTGGGAAACAAATACCTCATAAAGATTTCCACTCTTACTGTCTACCTTGCTTAGGCCCTGACCACGACGTTTCTTTTTGTCGGTTCTGTGCCAGGTTTAATTTTCGTACTATCAAACGCAGGTACGACTGGGCTCTGAATTACTTTGGCAAACGCTTCAGTTATAGAATGTCGGATACTACCGGAATTCAAAAGAAGCGCAAAGACAAGGACAGGCCTCCGAGGTCCAAACAGGACTCGTTGCAGCTGGAGCCAGCGTCCGGTTCGGCTGTCGTCAGTGAGGCGCTTTTGCAGCCCCTGTCGTCCGCCACTTCTGAACCGATGGCCGATACGGACTCCCATGGGGAGCCATCAAGGCCTTCTATTTTATCTGCTGCAGGACCTTCGGACGTCGCTCCCTCGGATGGGTCCGGAACCGCTGTGCAGGTACCGGCTTCTGAGGGGGTATTCAGGCCTACTCACATCACTATTTCAAAGGCAAAGGCAAAGACAAAGACTCCTGTTAAGTCCAAAGCTCCTGTTCAAGCTACTTCTGAATCTACTCCCAGGACACTGAAGCAATTGTTAAGGATGGCTGAAGATTTGCTTACTATGATTAGGGGTTCTCACCCCCCCCCTGAGAAAAGGCCTCGACAGGATGTTCCTATGGATTCCTCTGACCAGGCTTCTATATCTTCTGTCTCTTCCTCTGATCAGGAATATTCTTTTCCTCCTTATGAGGATTCGGATGCTGAGGACTCCTTGCCCTCTGCCTCTCCGCCTGAAGATTTTTCTTTTGGGGAAACCTTACATGAGATGAGGGAACATTTTCATTGGGAAGGTCAGGATTATTCTGCTTCCAAGAAGAGGCTTAGAGAATTCCTTCTTCTTCCTCAACATCCCTCCTGTTCTTGACATTGTGGATGATGCTTTTTCCGAGGCTAATTTGAATCCTGACTCCATGCCTCCTGCTCCCTCTAAGCCTGATAGGTTTTATAGGGTTCCTGAGTTTCATTTGTTCTTGTTTAAGAATCCTTCTGCAGATCCTGAAACTATATCTCAGGGCTCTAAGGCTGCTAAAGTTGCTTCTTCTAAGAATCCTATTCCCTCTGAGAAGGATTCTCGTGCCTTAGACAGGTGGGGTAAAAAGGTATATACTTCTGCTACCCTTTCTGTTAGGGCTTTAAATTGCCAGTTTCATATGTTTAAATATCAGCAATTTCTTTTGTCTGTTTTAAAGCAAAAGCTTGCCTCCCTTCCTGCATGTGCAGAAGATAAGGAACTACAGGATGTATTGCATGCAACTGAACAAACATAGCTTGCATTGTGGTTTTGATGCTTTGGATGCTTCTTGCAGGGCCGCAGCCTCTGGTACTGTTATCAGGAGACATGCTTGGCTTCATGAGCAAAGTTTACCTGAACAGGTTAAGGCTAAATTATTAGATGCCCCTGTTCAGCATGATGTTCTTTTTGGATCTAAGGCTGAGGAGGTTATTAAAAAGATGGAAGAAAAGGCTAAATCTATGCAAACTGTGAAAGATTTCTTGCAAGTTCAGCCTCCTAGATTTTCCAGGAATTGGCCCTCCAAAAATTTGTCCTTTCCCACATCTGACAGGCCTCAAAGGGGAAGATATAGACGCTCCAGAGGTCGTGGCCAAGCTCAGGCCTCCTACAGATAGAGACAATGGACTGCTTCTTCACCTCGAAGGAGAGAAGACAAAAGGAAGCAAACTCAATGACTCTCTCGGTTGGGCTACAGGACCTCTTTACCTGGATGCCCCTCTCGGAGGAAAACTTTCTTTTTTTACAGAAATTGGACTCATATTACCCAGGACAAATGGGTATTGGACGTGATTTTAAAAGGCTACAAATTCCACTTTCATACCTTGCCAAGGGCTTTCCGTTGGCCAGATCTGCCAAAACATCAATGGTCAAAGGCCTTAAATCAAGTGGATGCTCTTCTGGCCATGAGAGCCATAGAGCCTGTTCCACTCTCAGAGATGGGAAAAGGTTTCTATTCAAGACTGTTTCTGGTTCCAAGAAAGCAAAGCTCATGGAGACCTATTCTGGACCCTTCTGTGTTAAACACCTTTTTGGAGATTCCAAAATTCATGATGCTTACTCTGCAGCAGCTGATTCCAATGCTCTCTCAGGACGCCTGGATGGTGACATTGGATCTAAAGGAAGCTTATTTACACATTCCCATCAGGCAGGAACGCAGGAAATTCCTCAGGTTCATGGCAGGTTCGAGACACTTTCAATTCTCTGTACTGCCCTTTGGTTTATCTACTGCGCCCAGAGTCTTTACCAAGTGCCTGGCACCAGTAGTGGCTTATTGCAGACTCCAGGGGATTCAGATTTACCCCTATTTGGACGACTGCCTTATTCAGGCAGACAGCAAGGATCTTTTACTTCAACATTTGGATTTTGTTCAACGTCTTCTCCTCCTACTGGGGTTTTCAGTGAACATAGAAAAGTCGTATTTGATCCCTTCTCAACAAATGGTATTTCTGGGAGCCCTCTTAAATACAACCTTACAAAGGGCCTTCCTCACTACAGAAAAACAAATACAGCTGGCTTCAATTTTCAAAACTTTGGCAACTCTACCTCAGCTCACTGCAAGGAAATTCCTGCAGGCACTGGGCTACATGGCTTCCTGCATTCTGTTGATTCCAAATGCAAGGCTTCATATGAGAAAGCTTCAATGGTATCTGAAAAGTGTATGGTCGCAGCATTACCACGATCTGGACACTCTGATTCCTCTGATCCCCTGCCTCCAGAAGGAGTTCCTTTGGTGGTCCAGGGTGTGTGCGTTAAACGAAGGAAAGCCTTTCCGTCTTCCTCAACCTTCTCAAATCATAACCACGGACGCCTCGGATTATGCTTGGGGAGCACATTTTCTAGGCAATTGCCAGCAGGGAACCTAGACAAAGGATCATCTTCACTGGCACATCAATCTGAAGGAAATGTTGGCAGTTCAAAATGCTCTTCTAGCCTTCAAGAACCTTTTGCATCCAGGACCTCTTTTGATTTGCACAGACAACACCACAGTCATGTGGTACATAAACAAGCAGGGGGGTTCTCATTCGTACCCCCTTTGCAGACTAGCTATGGCTTTATGGGACACCGCTCTAAATCTGAATCTACATCTCCAGGCCCAATTCATACCAGGAGAACAGAATATCTTAGCGGACAGCCTGAGCAGGAACATTTTAGATCCTCACGAATGGATGCTAGACACCAACTTATTCAACAGGATTACTGCAGTTTGGGGATGTCCCCAGATAGATCTGTTTGCATCCCATCTCAATCATCAGCTGCCTCTCTTTTGCACCAGGTCATTCCACAAAACAGCTTGGAAAGTGGATGCCCTGTCCTTCAGCTGGAGAAACCTTTCGGGATATGCCTTCCTTCCTCTTCCTCTTCTTCCTCAGATTTTACTAAAGATAAAGCAGGACAAGCCCAAGTTCCTCATCTTGATTGCTCCAAATTGGCCTCGACAGTTTTGGTATCCAACTTTAAAGCACCTGTTCTTGGAGCCTCCTTGGATTCTCCCTCTGAACCCTTCTCTTCTGTCCCAGCATCAGGGTCAGTTGCTACATTCCAATCTCAAGACCCTTTGTCTGGCAGCTTGGCTCTTCAAAGGAATTTGATCTCTTCTAGCCTTCCCAAACAAGTTTTGGATGTTCTTTTGGAAGCTAGACGACCTAGCACTAGGAAATCCTATGCCTCTAAATGGAAGAGATTTTGCATTTGGATGCAGGACCGAGGCTTGGACCCTCTGGTACCTGATCTCTCTTCTATTTTGCTTTACCTTTCGGATCTTTTGTCTAATGGACTTTCCTTTTCTTCCATTAAGATTCATGCTTCTGCTATTTCTGCTCATTTCAATACTGATCCCCCTGTTTTTTCTCATCCTTTGGTGAGACAATTCTTGAGAGGGGCTAAGAATTTAAGGCCTCCCAGAACCCCTCCTGTTCCTGCTTGGGATCTTAATTATGTTTTAGAAAAACTTACTTTGCCTCCCTTTCAGCCTGCTGCATCTTCAGATATTAAGTTTTTATCTTGGAAGACAGTTCTTTTGTTAGCTTTGACTTCTGCCAGAAGGGTCTCAGAGTTGCAAGCTCTCATGGCTGTGGAACCATACCTTATTTTCCACCAGGACAGAGTATCCTTGAGGACCAATCCTACTTTCATGCCTAAGGTGATTTTGAAAGTGGCTTTGAATCAAACAATTCACCTTCCTACCTTCTTTCCTAATCCTCAGAATAAAGGGGAAAGGATTTTGCATTCCTTGGACGTGCACAGACAGTTACGATTTTATTTGGACAAGACTAAAGAGTTCAGAAAATCTAACCAATTGTTTGTTTCTTTTGCCTCCAGTTCTCTTGGAAAGGCTATTTCCAAACAAACTATTTCCAAATGGATTTCTTATGGAATAAGATTTTGTTACACTCATCATGGGAAACAATGTCCAGGTACTGTGAGAAGTCATTCTACTAGAGCAGCTGCTACTTTTACAGCTTTTCTCAGGGGAGTTCCTACCAAGGATATCTTGGAAGCTGCCACTTGGAGTTCTGTGCATACTTTTTCCAAGCACTACAATCTCCCTTTGTATTCTAAGACCAGGGCAGGCTTTGCCTCTGCTGTTTTGCAGGGTCTTCTTGCTGCCCCTTCGTCTGTCTAAACCTCCCCCCTTTTTCACTGCTTTGGGATTCCACCCTACAGTTATGACTGCAACAGTGAAACACGATGAACATAGTACAGTTGTGTACACCTACCATAAATGTAGATGTTCGAGTGTCTTCACTGTTGCAGTCGGTGTTTCCCTCCCTCCTATCCCCTCTTTTTCTCTTTTTTGTGGTGTATTTGTGTTTCTTAGTGGGATTCATTTATGATTTATTAGGGACTTCTGACATCTAGGGCAAGAAAGGCTGGAGAAGATGGCGTCGGCTGAGGGTTATGTACCAGAGTGTACTGACGTCAGGGTACTGGATTGTACAGCCGACGCCGGACCCAGACTTTGGGATTCTGGCCGACCTCGGGCTGCCTGCCGGCAGGAGCACCCTACAGTTATGACTGCAACAGTGAAGACACTCTAACATCTACATTTATGGTAGGTGTACACAACTGTACTTTCCTCAGAGGGGCTAAGAATATAAAACCCCCAAGGAAGCAACCAGTACCTGCTTGGGACCTCAATTTAATTTTAGAAAAACTGACCCTGCCTCCATTTGAGCCAGCTGCTTCATCAGAACTGCAATATTTGTCATGGAAAACAGCCTTCCTTCTGGCTATCACCTCAGCACGCAGGGTTTCGGAACTACAAGCCCTCAGGGCTGTGCAACCTTTCATCATTTTCCATCGGGACAGAGTTTCCTTACGAACCGACCCTTCCTTTATGCCAAAGGTAGTATCCAGTGTAGCCTTGAATCAGGCTATCCACTTACCTACTTTTTATCCTAATCCACAAAACAAAGGGGAGAGACTACTACATTCCTTGGACATTCACAGACAGCTTCATTATTATTTGGACAGGACAAAGCCATTCAGAAAATCAGAGCAACTCTTTGTGTCCTATGCTACAGGTGCTCAAGGAAAGGCTATTTCTAAACAGACAATCTCAAAATGGATAGCCCACTGTATACGCTTTTGTTATTCATTTCATGGTAACACTGTACCTACAAGCATCAGATCTCACTCCACAAGGGCCACAGCTACCTCTGCAGCTTTCCTCAGGGGGGTTCCTACCAAGGATATTTTGGAAGCAGCCACTTGGAGTTCTGTGCATACTTTCTCCAACCACTATCACCTACCACTGTACTCTAAATCTAGAGCGGGCTTTGCCACAGCAGTCTTGCAGGGCATCCTTGCTCCTCCTAGTTCCACTTAGTGCCTGCCACCCCTTTTTAGCTTTGGGATTCTACCCATCTGTTATGACTGCAGCTGTATGCACGATGAACATAGTACAGTTTTGTACCTACCATAAATGTAGATGTTCGAGTGCTAATACAGCTGCAGTCCAGGTTTCCCTCCCTCCTTCCCCTCTTGGGACAGACCTAATGACAAACACCTCCTCATACAACCTGATTGGGGTATTCTTTTATGGTGTATTTGCTTGCAACTACTGTTTTTTGATTGTTAGATTGCATTATTACATAAATTTATGTTTTGCCTTCCTTCTGGGGGCACCTGACATCTGGGGCAAGAAAAACTGAAGAAAATGGCGTCGGCTGGTTCTTTTATACCCCTGCCGCACTGATGTCAGGGAAGAGGCGACGACAACCGACGCCGGACCTAGACTTTGGAATTCGGCCGACCGAGGACCCGCCTGACAGCATGATAGCCCTTCTGTTATGACTGCAGCTGTATTAGCACTCAAACATCTACATTTATGGTAGGTACAAAACTGTACTTTATGAGGCGTCATGTCTGAATGCACATTTGTGACCTAGTGGACTCCTTCAAGTCTTCCTTTCTGAATGCTCCCATCGAAGCTTCATCCCTTTTTGGCTCCAAAGTGAAGGACACGCTAGCCAGGTGCGAGGAAGATGGAAAAGCCCTGTCTGCCATAGGCCTATGGTTTTCCAACCCTTAGTGTACCTTCTCCAGGAATCAGAGGAGTGGGCAAATGTGGCATAAGAAATCTCAGGGTCCTTTCTGTGCCGGATGTGGTGGTGGTACTCTCAGAGGCAGAGGGGGTAACAATTCTGTAAGATACCCCTATAGAGGCAGAGAGGGTCTTCGTAACCAAGGCTCCAGGGACTCTTTCTCTGGACAGCCTTATCAGTGCTGCTGAGGGGCGGCCTGATTGCTTACCTCTGGAAGCAGTCGGGGGTCATTTCTCTCTGCACCAAGCTGCCTGGCAATCTATCACTACCGATCGTTGGGTGCAGAACATTATCACCAGAGGGTACACCATTCCGCTTTCTTGTCACAGCCAAAATTTCCACAAAAACTTCCCAGTGTTCCACCCAGTCAAAGGAAAGAAGCAGCTTCAGAATTTATAAAGCTGTCTCAAAAAAGAGTCATCCAACCAGTCCCATCAGACCAGCGCGGATCCGGATTTTAGTCGAGATTCTTTTTGGTGCCAAAAAAGACAAGGGACTGGAGACCCATTTTGGGTCTTAGCAGTTTAAACAAGTCTGTCACCCAAAACAAATTCCAGATGGTCACTGTTCAGTCCATCCTTCCCTTTTTAAGAGAAGGCGATTGGATGTGCTCTATAGATCTTCAGGATGCGTATTACCACATCAAGGTGAACAAATGCTCATGGAGTATGCTTTGCTTCCGGCTAGGAGCCAGTCATTACCAATTCCATGTCCTGCCGTTTGGTCTCTCTACAGCCCCTAGAGTGTTCACAAAATGCATGGCAGTGGTAACAACTCACTTGAGACTAAAAGGATTCCGGGTGTTTCCATATCTAGATGACTGGCTCTTTACCGCCCCCACCGAACATCTTCTGGTAACAGAGTTGCAGTATACTCTCTCTCTCTTTCTGCCAAAATTGTTGGGAGTAACAATACATTGGGAGAAATCAAACCTTATCCCTACACAACAAATTTCATTGGAGCAGTGTTGAATACTCAGTCCTGTCTGGTATCGCTCCCAGTTCACAGACTCCATCGATTAAAGCTTTATCTCTGGGTGATTCTATCTCAAACAGTCTCTGAAATGGAAGTTTTTCAGGCCCTAGGTTCTATGGCTGCATCAATTCCAATAGTGCCTCTAGAAAAGCTACATATGCGGATTCTGCAGTGGCTCCTTCTGTGTCAGTGGTTCCCAAACTGTCATCCCCTCGATTACCAGATTCAAATAACCAGCTCCTGCAAACAGGACCTGCTTTGGTGGATGAGGCAAGACGTAGATCTTTGTACTCCCCAATTTCAACCCCTTAAGCCCACAGCCATTGTGACCATGGATGCTTCCCTGATCGGGTGGGGGGGGGTGGCATTTCCAGGGAAAGACTGTCCAAGGCACATGGCTCACCTGCATATCGATGTTCTGGAACTGAGAAACCATGCTGTTAGCATTGCAGGCCTTCCATTCGGCTCTCCCTTTCGGGACAATTGCAGTTCAATCAGACAATATGTCAGTGGTCTGGTACATCAGCAAGCAAGGAGGAACCATGTCCTACCCCCTCTGTCAGGAAGCCATGAGAATTTGCCAGTGGGCGATAGCTTCCAACCACTTTCTGATAGGAACCCATATCCTGGGGAGCTCCAACGTGATTGCGGACAAACTGAACAGATGTATCCTCATGCCTCACGAGTGGCCCCTCAACCCCTAGGTGGCATCTGTAATCTTCAGCCACTGGGGCCAGCCTTGCTGCGATCGTTTTGCTTCCCCATCAAACACCAAGTGCAGCAGCTATTTTGCCCTACTTTGCCCAGAGGGGGAGTCACCGAGGGATGCGCTGATCCACGATTGGCCCACGGGACCTTTTTACGCTTATCCTCCCAGCCCTCTGATCCCACAATTTCTAAAGAAAGCTCTTCGGTTGAGATGTAAGGTGATCCTCATAGCCCCATTCTGACCTCGACATGTTTGGTTCCCCTTCTTTCGGCCTCACCTAGTATACACACTGTGGATTCTGGACACTCTACCAGGTCTCATTACTCACCCAAATCTGTCCAGTCTCAAGCTGACAGCTTGGTTTCTCCACTTTCATTAGTCACTAGCCACCCCTCGCCTGTTCAAGACATTATTCTGGGCTCTCACAAGCCATCCATGAGAAGACTATATCAGGATAAATGGAAAAGATTCTCCATTTGGTCCAAGGATAACATGCTAGACCCGTATTCGGCTCCAGTTACCGTGGTGCTTCAATACTTGGCTATGTTTTTTGATAACGGAGCCTTTGCTTCTATGGTACGAGTGCATCTAGTGGCAATTTTCAATTTCCACAATGGTATAGATGGCACCCCTCTTGTATCTTTATGCCTTTGCAAGGCTTTCCTCAAGGGGACCTCTCATCTCAGGCCCCCTGTCAGACAGTCCGTGGAATTTATTCACCTAGGATTAGCGTTGTTTGATACATCTTGACCCCTAAACAACTACAGCTGACTCCATGTATGATAGGGTCCTAATACTTTTTTAGGCACTTGTTTTCTGAGGAGGTGCAGCAGGTATTAATGGTGGCAAGAAGTCCTGCTGCTAGAAAATCTCATATAAGAAATGGAAAACGTTTTATAGTTGGTGCAAGCAACATACCCAGTGCCCATTCAGGGCTAATGTTTCTCCAGGTTTACAGTATTTGTTTAAGTTACTATCCAGTGCTTATGAATCCCTATCTTTCAACGCAATCTCATGTGAAAATGTCTTTGAAAACGGTGCCACATTAAAAAGAAAAATCTCTTAAGAGAAGCTGTCTGTTCTCCTTGGGATCTTAATTTTGTGTAAGAGAGGCTAACATTTGCTCCATTCGAACCAGATTATCTGGCTGACTTCTGTTAACATTCAAAGCTGTTTTGCTGATTGCTCTTACCTCTGCAATAAGAGTATCTAAGTTGCAAGTTCTTAAGGTGGGCCAATCTTATCTCATTTTTCACAGAGACATGGCTTCTTTCAGAACTAATCCTTGTTTTATGACTAAAGTTTGCTTTGTCAATGTATTCATCTCCCTCGTTTTCTTTTCAGACCCCCAAAAATGAGAGAGAAAGATAGTTCAAAACTTGCATGTCCACAGACAACTCGCGTACCTTGGCTTTATATATAGCGTTTTGGAAAGAGTTGGACTCTGGAAGTATTCTAGAACAAACAACTTTATCCTCTGTGCATACTTTATAAACTGGATTCCTTCTCCTGGTCTAGGAAAGGCTTTGCTAAAACCATTCTGTAGGGGCTCCTGGTCCCTTACCCTTCCACCTTCCATTTATTCTAAACTATGAGAATCTACCCATGTAGCTTAAGCTACTGCAACAATGATCAATATGAAGAACATAATACCGTTTTGTAAGTAAATTAACCATAACAGTAGATATTTGAATGATCACCGCTACTGTAGCCACTACCTGCTTCCATCTCCCTTGTTTTTTGTGTGACTTTTATGCCTGGGTTTGGACATGTAGTTGTTCTTCCTAGCAGTGTCTTGTCAGAGCTTATCCACTCTCTGTTGGCATGAAGGCCCTGAAGGGTTGACACCCAAACCTGTATTTTTAGTTGGGTCATCTTGAGCTGCCTGACAACTGTTGTATCCTGTGCAGGATATAACCCCTATATATAGTTTAGGCTACTGTAGAAGTTATCATTCGAACAGCTGCTGTAATAGTAAGTTTACTTGCATAATTGTGTTTTCTACATTATTTGTGTGAGTTGTTATCCTATGGCCTTACTTGATACTCAGTCAAGGTTCATTTGTATGCCATTTCAGCATGTCTGCTCATGGATATCCCTCTTTAAATCCAGTCTCATGCCAAAATATTTTTGAAAGGAATGTTGCATATGAAGCCTCCAGGAAAAACAGGTGTCTTCTCCTTGAGCTCTCAATTATGTGCAAGAAAAACTAAGTCTTGCTCCATTTGAACCAGCTTATCAGGCTGACTTTTAGTTCTTAACATGGAAAACAGTCTTGCTCTAAACTCCACAAAAAAATATCTGAGTTGTAAGCTTTCATTGTGGGTCAGCCTTATCTCATTTTCCACAAAGCTAGGATTTCCTTTAGAACTAACCCTTCATTTCTGCCTAAAGTGGTCTCCAAGTCTACATTTAGCCAAGCTATACATCTCCCCGTCTTCTTTCCAAAATCAAAACTGACAGGAAAAGGATGCTCCTTACCTTACATGTCCAAAAGACAACTCCAGCACTGTCATGATAAACAAAATATTTCAGAACTTTTGATAAGTCAATTTCTTGTGAAGGTAGGAATGGATAACCTGTGTCAAAGCAGACTATTTCCAAATGGCTGTCTAACACCATTACCTTTTGTTATACCTACCACAACAAAACTTTTCCAGGCAGATACAAAGCTCATTTTACCAATGTCTTGGTTTCAGCTATCTCTTTTTGGAAAAGTATAGAGTTGAGAAATATTCTAGGAGTACCAACTTGATGTGTACTGTTACAAAGCACTGTAAACTAGATTCTTTCTTCAGGTTTAGCTGCTCACTCCCTTCATTCCCCTTATCTTTTTATGATTTTTATGTTAGGTTGTGGACATTTAGTTTTATATCTGATGTCTCCTTCATTCTTCCTCATGTTATGGTCTCGGATCCAGCTTGGCCACATTCCACAGACTTGGATCCAATTCTCAAGATGCCCCCTTATACCCATAACCAACTACCTCAGATCTTGTTTTGCCACTCCAGCAAGTCAGATGCGGATTTCATCTTTCAAGCATGGGTTTAGCTTTTTTTATAGCCTTTGCTAATCCTTTTCTGTCTTTTTTTTCTCTTGAGCAAGGGTGCGCATGCATTTCCTCAAAAGTAAAAGTAGGTTAGCCTAATTTAATTTTACTTAAACTCTTAAAATAGTTAGTAATATAGTTTAGATTTATTTTCTTTAGTGCAGAGTTTGAGTTGATACTTAGTTTTAAGTTTTTAATTTTTACCTACTGTTCGTGACACTTATCTTTGGCAGGCTTTTTCATCAGGTTCATGGTGGGCAAATCAGTACCTGGCTTTAAACACTGCACTTCTTGTGGGCATAAAATCCCCAACCAGTATGCACATAAGGAGTGCGTGTACTGCCTGGGTGCCGATCACCTGAAAGTGGAGTGCTCCATCTGTGCCGCCTTCAATCCTTGGGCTCTTGCAGACTGATGAAGTAAGCTGATTCATAGGGGCCTTCTTCCCTTCTCTACTCCAGAGGCTCAGACCCCTTCTCTGGCTTCTTCTGCTTCTCCTGCTCCTAAGGAATCAAAAACGTGGTCCCTCCCTACATCCCTGAGGGACCCTCTTGAACTTAAGAAGTCTAAGAGCTCTACTGATCTGACTCCCTCTGATCCCCAGAAGCTACCTCCCTGGTTGGATCATACAGTCTCTACAGATCTATGGGAGATCATTGCAATATCCCCTATGCCTTAGTTGGCTCCAATTTCGGATCCCATTCCTTTAAATCCATGAACCTTGATGAAGTCTGTGGCCCTGTCCTCCAAGTTGAAGCATTCCTGGCCCCCCTCATCGGCTTCCTCCAGGTCCATAAGAAGCTGGTCCAAGGCAGATATGAACAGGATGATGAGAATGTTTCTTAAGGCCTAGCTCCAGGTGGGGGTAGTCTCAACTCCATACCCTGTCAGATCCATGAGCTACCCAGGTCATCCCATCAGGACTTCTTCTCCAATCCATCCCTTGGTTTCAGAGTCACAGGATTCAGGACTACAGTGCACATCGTGCTCGGCTCAGAGGAAGCTCCCTTCCTCTGTGCTGAGGTTGTCCTTAATGAGCCTTCTTGCTTTTTTGGGACAGAGTGAGTCTCGGAGCTGTTGCTTTAGTGCCGGATCCAGGGGACTGGGATTGGCTTTGTCCTTTTCGGAGGCCTCCCTTCCCTTAGGTGGTTTGGCACTCGACAGCTCGAGTCTGATGACTTCTAGCGGCCGTGGACCTGGAGTGAGTCTTGCCTATTTTTCCTGTATGGTTTTGGCTTTGGGAGAGAGAGAAAGGGCTCTTCCTGGTTCTTTGGCTTTCCAAATAGTGGAGAGGGTTTTCTTCCGAGTTGGAGATTTGATGGCACAGGTTTCCCAATCCGTCCCTGTAACCCTGCCAGATCCGGGCCTTGCTCTCTCATCCTGCCACGAATGTTTCGGTTTTGAATGGCCTCCAAGAATTCCCTGCTCAGGAGGGGTCCCATTCTTCCAACACTTCTCCAGAACACCCAACTGAGGAAGTCCCTCAGAAGACTTGCAAAAGTGGGTGTGGAAGCTTCCCCAGACCCTTTTCAGTGTGCACACCTCCAACACACTTGGTTTACCTGCATCATCACAGCTCAGGTCCCCCCCCCCCCAGCAACTGCAACATTGCCAGATAAAACCACTGCTACGGTCCAGTTTCTTCGTACAGTTATTGCAAGCCAATAACACTTTTTAATAAGGATACCTACCAGATAAGTCTGCATAGGTGGCTGGATACTTACAGTTCTTATTAGCAGATGTGGTCCTTAACAGTTATGTTTTAAGCATTGTGACTAGTTATTTACATTTCCTTTTACAGCACATTTGTTACTTTTACTAGTTATTTTTTTAAACATTGTTTTAGCCAGCGTGCACACCTGCAAGCCCTCCCCCAGGCAACTATAGCTTTGTATATTGCCACTGGGTGGCATAACTTAATAATATGCTTGCTGTATCTTGTCCCAAATAGATCTGCCTCCACACTGAATACTCATAAAGTAAGGCAAGTACCATTTACTTGGTGTATTTTGTCCCCCAGATAGATTTACCTTCCTTTGTATTACTTGCATAACAAGGCCATAAAGTAGTGTTTCTGCACTCCTAATTTCCTGCTTCTACCTCTTCCTTGCTTACACTTACATTACAGCTCCAAGGCTTCCACTTCTTATGCTGATTGCTTTTCTTTGCAGTCTTCTGTGAGGGGGCGGGCCAGATCTCTACCTGCTTTTTCTGGTTATACCTTCCCCAATTTTGTATCTCCCAGTCCCTCCTCTAACTCCCTCCTCCCCCATGCACACTAACTAGTCTATATTAGTGGGTCTCCTTGAATGGCGCCATTTTGAAAGTTATCTTTTGGCCTGCTTGTGGTGAGGAACCTTTTCAGTGTGACTGCATAAGTATAAGTAAATTAAACTAGTACAGTACAGCCAGACAGACACATTTGGTGTAAACAGAAACAAGTGAAAAGATACATTTGGTGTACAAAGAAAAGAAACAAGCCCAGGGATGTAATTGGAGTTAGTGTTTGCACCGTTGCGCTCAGGCTCACTCTGCTCCCTTCCCTGCCCCCTATTCCTACCCGCCCCCACTAGTGCTACATTTGAACTTAACTTATCCACTCCCCTCATGCTAACCACCAGTCACTGAATCTGCCCCACCCCTGTACCCATTTCCTTCACTTCCACTATTCCACATCCTGTAAAGCAAAGTCTGCCATTTAACTACCTTGCAATCACAAACACCTCTCGTCATCCACCACACCCACCCCATCCCAAGCAGATCTCTCACTCATGACCAAACCATGCCCAAACTACCCAAACCCACATACATGCACCTCTTACTATTGCTCCTAGGTGTATCTACCCTCCCACTGTTAACTTCTATCACCAACCACCAAAAACAACTTAATTTTATCCACATACCAAGAAAAACTACTTCCACTAACATTATTACAACACACCCTTTTACTCAACTAGTCCCATATCACTACAAAACCTTCTATGTGAAGTTGTTCAATCTCACTGTTTGTTCTTTACACGGCTCTGTGTGCATAGTGGTGAGTAAAAAGAAGTTATGTTCTTACCATAACGTTCCATGCGAATTCTTCATCTCACCTTTGTTCTTTACACGTGGGTTCAGAGCCGATCCATCAGCTCTGAGTCGGTCACTTTCCAAGCTCAAGATCTTTGAGTTAGCTCGAGGCATAGTCCCTATCCCATGATGCTCTCCTACCAACCCCAGATCTAGTTTACCGCTGCAACTGGTCGCATGATCTTCAGAGGAAGCTCAGGCCAGTAACCTTCTTTATTTTATTAAAAGAATTTAAAATTTATTATTAGACTATCAGGGATCTGATATTTGTGAGACTTCCCATATTTCTTGTAATTGATGTTTAGTGAGTTGTTGGAAAGTTATATTTTGTCTTCTAACTTGGAGCAGTTGCTCCTAGGCCTTTAGCCTTTCTTCAGTTGCACTTACTTGACAGGGCTCTGTCAAATTTAATTCCCTATCCCCTTATTTTTCTTAGAATTATTGTAGATGAACGTTTTTGTCACATTTTTCTCATAGTCATTGCAGTTCAGGGATCTAAACTTTCTAAGGAGTTCTGTGGTTTCAATTTTTTGATGATATCAGGGATCTGATATTTATGTGTAATTGTTTATAATGTTGTAGAAACATAAATCTGGTTTTAAAAGGTGTGACTGTGGATAGAAGATGTCCATCACTTATAGCCATGTTTCTTGTGTGTACTGCTTGGGTCCACAACATTTACAAGAAGATTGCTCTCTCTGCCATTCCTTCAGTGGCAGGGTTTTATTAGAGAGGCGAAGGAAATTGGTCGATAGAGGGCTGTTGAAGCCAGATTTCCAAGAAGCATTAGATAAGACTGACCAGACCTCCAAGTCCTCAAAGGGGTCGAAGTCTTCTAAGGTGTCATCGGAGCACAGGTCTTCTGTTCCGAGCACCTCTGGGAAGACTCTGTCGCCGGCTCCACAGACTTCAGAGCCGTGCACCGAAAGCTTACCTCGGAGCCAAATCATTGTGTTGGAGCCGGTGTCGGAAGTTTTGAAGTCCCTGATCCTCAAGTTGATGGCTTCTTCGGCTCATTCGACCTGTTTTTCCGGTACCCTTTCCGACATTGATGTGGACCACATGGTGCAGAGACCTTTGGTGAATCCGGCCCTGGCCAAATTGCTTTCAGCTTAGACCCAGTTGGCTTCGAAGCCTACGACCCCCCCTACCACAATTTCTGCTCCTCCTCCAAGGCCAGTTGAGCCTTCGGAGCCAGAAAGAGAGGATCCGATAGTGGTGGAACCCTCAGAGCTGAGGCCTGTTCCAGTGTCCTTGGCTCCATCATCCTTGACTTCTTCGGTTCTGATCGAAGAGTCTCAGAGTTGACACTCTCTTGCTGGTTCCAGGGGAGAAAGTTGAAGTGATGCTTCGGTTCTGACTCTCCCTCTTGGGGCTTCAGCGCAGATGAGCTCTCTTCCGTCTTCTGGTTCAGAGCCTGTGGTCTCGACCCCTGGGAGGCTGCCGTTTTCTTCAGAACTGGCGGATTCCTTGGGTCAGGAAACCTGTGCCTTCGATGCCATGAGGAAGGTCATGTCTGCTAAGACCCTTACCTCTTCAAATCTTTCCTATTCCTCACCTGAAGGGCCACGTTCTGTCCCTACACCACAGGTCCCCACCAAGCGTCGAGACCCAGAGCCTCAGGTAACCCCATTGGGTGACCCCTGCTTGACTGAGACTTCACCAGGCGCCCCCACTGATGAAGTCCCCAGAAAAAGACTGTGCAAGGGGAGGCATTTAGATTCCCCTCAGGAATCCTTAACATCAGACACTGACTTAGAGGAATCAGAAGGGTCCCCACGGTCCTCCTCTGCGGATGTCTCATTTGCAGACATCCTGGAAATATTAAGGCAGAGGGGTGACTGGCAGTCCCTTACCCCTACTGAGGATGAGTCGGTGCTCCTGAAGGCCTTTGGGTCTCAAACTTCCACCACTTGGGTTACTCCGCCCT
The DNA here is from genome assembly GCF_019279795.1 of Protopterus annectens. NCBI lineage: Eukaryota > Metazoa > Chordata > Ceratodontiformes > Protopteridae > Protopterus > Protopterus annectens. The sequence goes on along the minus strand of NC_056734.1, from coordinate 985,240,647 downwards.
TTGACGAATTAATGGACTTGGTCACTCGAAGGGCGTGGGAGTCTCCTGATTCCATGGAACCAGTCCCTCGGAGGCCCAACAAATTTATCACCTCCCCACAAAACAGGTCTTTTCTTACAAAGGGAGTCCCCGTTGATGCCATGGTGGTGGTGGCGGCCACCAAGAAAGAGATGTCAGAAACCTCCTCTTCTATCCATCCTCCTAATAAAGACTCTAGGACTATGGACAGATACGGGAAATGCATCTTTAGTTCTGCGACATTTGCAATGAGATCGCTCAACTATTTGACCCACTTTACCTGTCTTCAACGAGATCTCCTCAAAGAGCTTGGAGATACTCTACAGGGCAAAACAGATGATGCTGTTTTAGAGAAAGTAACGGCACAGCTTAACACCCTTAATTCTATTGTGAACTCATCCATGCGGCTTATTTGTTATGCAGCCGATGGATCGAGCTGGGCAGCAGGTTCAGTGATAGCTCTGTGGAGACAATCCTGGATGCACTTATGCTCCTTTGCGGAAGCCTTCAAGTCTTCCTTTGTTAATACCCCATTTGATGGCTCTTCCTTGTTTGGGCCTAAAGTCAAGGAGACACTTACTAGGTGTGCGCAGGAAGGAAAGACCCTATCTGCCATAGGAGTCTGTTTTTCAACCTCCACTAGACCATACCCCAAAGGGCAGAATGGTGGAAAAATGTGGTTCTGAAAGTCCCAAGGAGCTTTCCAGAACAAAGTAGTGAACCCCCCCTCCAGGGGCAGAGGAGGGGTGTATAATGGTAGACGCCACCCAGGTGGCAGAGGGGTCCGCCAAAGGGTAAGGGCAGTTTTGGGCCCATACCAGAACCCCCTGGAGGCAGGGTAGC